>NC_061111.1:166133971-166384822 GCF_002878395.1 Capsicum annuum | reverse complement strand
TTTTTTTTTTTGTATTTTTTTCTCCTTTTTCCCACATTTTTTCTCTTTTTTTTTTTTTCTCCTTCTTTTCATTTGTGCGAACTAGTAATCACAAATACAAGTGTGAACTATAAAATATAAATACAAAGGCAAATTATAACTTACAAATACAAGTGGGAACTATAAAATACAAATACAAATACAAATGCGAACTATAACATATAGATACAAGTGTGATCTATCATTTATATTTTTTAATTATTGAAAAGGAACGATTGATTTTCTTTTTACAAATACTTATTTGTATTTATTTATACAAGTTGTATTTATTGATACAAATAAATACAATTCATTTTTTTTTTATAAAAATACAATATATATAAATACAATATGTATTTGTATTTTTAAAATCATTGGTTTCATTTGTTTGTAATTGTATTTATATCAAGTGATATTTATTTATTAACAAATACGAATAATAATTTTGACATACAAATACAAAACGGTAAATTTGTATCAAATGATACATTGGATATTTATATATTTTAGAATCAAGAAAATATAATTAATGCATTTACTTGTTTGTATACAAATACAAATGATAAATTGTACATTATCACGGCTAAATACAATATGCAATCAACTTACAAATACAAATACAAATAATTCTTTACAAATAAAAAGACATCGACGAAAATAAAATACAAATACAAATATAATCTAAATATACAAAAAAAATAAAATTATAATACAAATATAATCCAATATAATATACAGCCAATTATAAAATACAAATACAAAACAGTTCTTTAAAATAAAAGTGCGAATTATATAAAATATAAATGATGGTGCGAACTAACAAATACAAATACAAGTGCGAACTATAAAATACAAATATAAACACGAACTACAAAATACAAATACAAGCGCGAACTTTAAAATACAACTACAAATACAGTTGTATCAATGAATACAAAATATAAATGGCGGCGTGACTACAAATAGATAAAAAATTATGGTATTTACGATATCATCAATGACTTGTGCTCGAGTAGTTATATTTTTTAAAAATACAAAAAATATGAAATAGAAAAAAAAACGATAAAGAAAATAAGTACAAAAAAGAAAAGAAAAAGAAAAGAAAAAGAAAGTGAGATAGAAGAGAGAAAAGAATATATAAAAAATAAAAAAAATAGAAAAAATTAGAAAAAAGAAGAAGAAGAAAAAATGAGGAAAACACGAAAAAGAAAAAAAATATAAAAAAATAAAAAAGAAAAAAAAATGGTAGTGTTTTTGGCAAGACTAAATATGTAGTGTATTTATGTTTTTATGAATACAGACCACTGAGTAAAAGTGAATACAATGGTTGTGAATCGAATACAACAACTAAATGGTACTATATTTATATTTTATATGAATACATATTATTGATAAAATCAAATACAATGGGTGTAAATTGAATACAGCAGCTATAAATGGTAATTATGTAAAATATACTATGAAAGGTGCGTTTTTCAACAAAATATGGCTATTTTTGAAAGATTCCCTAAATGAAATATGTGTCAGAATACTTGTTAGTTCCTTAAGTAGATTTAATTTTCTTCGACTCATTCAACAATATCTATATTACTTTTGTTTAACCTATTTCTCAAAATTTTAAATTAGGTAACTCTCGTAACGTTGTATATTTAGTTTTAATTTTTTTTTATGTATAGTGTACATTAATTATTTTTAAAATTTTATATAAAGTATAAATACCTTTGTATTACCTGCATTTTATTTTCATTGTTTAATATTTTTGCTTTTGACTCATTTTCTGAAAACTTACTTCTTGATCATATATATTCATTATATTATTATAAATGTATTTACATTATAGTGAATGTCTATCAAGATCTATCAAGATCTACTTTGATATCTATTAGGATTTGAGCATCAGTCTTTTATTCAGACTAGGAGTAAATTTCTCCTATAAATAGAGGAGTTTTGTTCATTGTATTGACAATCATACAATCTCATATCATTCATCCCTCAAGAGAAGAAATAGGAATCAATCTCTCTATTCTCTCTACTCTTCTTCTTTATTGTTTCTTGTTTTATAACACGTTATCAGGACGAGACTCTGCCAAACAAGATGAGATTATAAATTTGAAGGATTTCAAGGTTAGTAATTCTTTATGTTATCTTTCTTTTGATACTACTAATATAATTATTATTTGATTTGAGGAAAAATAATTGGTTTGGAACCATTTATATTTTAAATTTATTCCTCAAGAACAATATTATAAAAAAAAAAATGATAATATGTTGGGTTTAAGTCCCATTGATTTATGCCTAAGACGCCTTTATATGGGTAAGATGTTGAGTTTGAATCTCAATGCACCATATTGATGATATTAAGATGGCTAAGACAAAATAATGTGTTTTTAACGAAAAGTCATGAAACTTGTTCATTGAATATGCTTCATTCCAAGAAGTGAATGTGGTAGCAATATATGATAAGTCTGAAAGATGACAATTTGCTCCATTCTTGAAGTGAATGTCGTAGCAATATAGAGAAATTCTCTCTTCATATTTATGCCTTGATTTGCTCCTGAAGTAGCAATATCATGAAAGGGGTTATAAGCTATCATAATTTGATAGGCTTAAGGTACAATTATATTTCATTCCTGGGGAATGAGAACCTTATTAATGCAAACGTGCACTTGATTGTGATGGTATCACAACTCACCTCCGAATGAGGCAGAATTACTGAGAAAAGTTATTTTAAAATCTACTTCTAAAGTAGTAAGTCTGAAATTTATTCATGTAATAGTAAATCTGAAATTTACTAAAGAAAAAATACATATCATGGTAAACTTGGAGTTTACTAGAATAAAAGTTCATAAATTGATATGAACGATTGTGATATCTTGAAGATGTACATGTCTTGAAGAACTAGAAGATTCTTCAAAAATTGTTTATGTCGTTTGTTCTCATGATAAGTTGGTTGGACCAACTAATATTGGCATTGGATCCCTTCAAAGCTAAAAATTATAAAAGGTGAATAAGGGCTCATTCATCTATCATGTGATATGTTAAAATGATGCATCAATAAGATGATCACATGTACATTTATTGTCAACCTGCAGTTTGACATTCATAAAGTTGTTTGCTCAATAAACTTGAGTTAAGCATGGCTTTCAGATTGTGTAATCAAGATAATTCATCTTGATGGTGATGGTTTAGCATTGAATGCGTTCGATAAATATCTAAACCATTGTTAACGAGAACAAAACTTCATGTATTGGTCTAAAATATGATATATTGCAATAGCATTTGTATGCATTATACCAATAAATTATGATTAATTCTTCCCTCTCAATTGATTCAAGGTCGGAAATCAATTATTCCATCTAATAATTTTGATGTAAGGTATACGATTAATGAATATACCATAATGCACAAAGATGGATTCCTTAAAGAAGTAGAGGAAATATGTTAGTTTTCCTAACATAAGGGGGGGGATTATAAGCGCTATGAAATATGTTAGGAATTATCACCAAATCCTCATCCAAAAGATAATTCAAGTCAAATGCCGAAAGCATCTCATATTAAGCGCAAGTGTTCTTATTTTGTGTTCCTAAAGGACAAAATCTATGCATGCATGAAGCGTGGTAGACTAATCGGTTCCAAATGAAATAGTCCTTGAAAAATAAGGAGCAAATATGATAATAAGAAGGCAGTGAGCTCTTAAAGAGCCTACGACATAACACTTCATGAAACCTTATGAGAGGTTCATGTACCTGAAAATAATAAAGTGATGAGCTCTCAAAATGTTATGTCACATTGTGAACCGTTACTAAATGATATATCATCAATATCTTTGACACAATATTGGCATAATATTGTGAAAGATTACGTGGATCTTAATTCTACGTTAATTTAAGCATGTTGACGTATAAACATTTATCAAGTGACATGAAAGGATGCATTTTGGTAAGCATAAAACTTATTTGATTTGCAGTCCAGACACTTGAAGATGTCACTCATGTAATGTTGAATATTGTCACTTGACAAAACTTATGTGAAAACTTTTAAGGATTCAAATTGCTTGAAGCATATAAAAGTTTCTGGGAAACTTATTTATAATCCTTATACTGTATAAGCTTATTGCTTGAACATCATTGGAACTCTTGGAGAGTTTTCAAAGCAATAGATTATTTGCTGAAATTCGAAATATTTCGAATTGGATTGGTTATGAAGTACTATATCTTAGTGAAATTGATGCACTCATGTACCTTGCAAATACTACAAGGCCTATAGTCTTTTCAGTCAATTTGTTAGCAAGGTATATTTCTGCTCCTACCATGAGACATCAAAATAGGATAAACCACACGAGTTTGTTTTATTCTAAAGATTGCAGTCCCGATCTTATTGGTCATGCTGATGTTGGGTACTTATCTGACCCGCATAAATCTCGGTCTCAAATAGGCTATGTGTTCATATATGGTGGTACTGTCATATCTTGGAGATATACAAAGCAGTCTATCGTAGACACTTCATCAAATTATGTTGAGATAATAGCTATTCATGAAGCAAGCTGAGAATGTATATGGTTGAGGTCCATGATACATCTCATTTGAGAAAAAAGTGGGGTGATATATGACCATCTACCCATAATTTTATACAGAGATAATTCAGCATACATAGCACATCTTAAGGAAGGATTCATAAATGGAGATAGAACGAAGCACATTTTGCCAAAGCTTTTCTACATACATGAGCTACAAAAGAATGATGATATTAACGTGCAACAAATTTGTTCAACTGATAATTTGACTGATTTCTTCACCAAATCTTCTCCAATTGCAACTTTCAAGAAGATGCTACACAAGATCGAGATGAAAAGGTCAAGGATGTTCTCATTAGGAGGAGTTAATACGCGTTGTACTCTTTTTTCCTTACGAGGTTTTGTCCCACTTGGTTTCCCTTGTAAGGTTTTTAATGAGGCAGCTGAAATACGTATTATTAGAGATATGTACTTTTTTTCCTTCATTAGATTTTTTTCCTACTGGATTTTTTCTAGTAAGGTTTTAACGAGGCACATTATCTACCAATTAGACATTCAAGGGGGAGTGTTATAAATGTATTTACATTATAGTGAATGTCTATCAAAATCTATTAAGATCTACTTTGATATCTATTAGGATTTAAGCATCCGTCTTTTACTCAGACTAGGAGTAAATTTTCCCTATAAATAGAGGGGTTTTGTTCATTGTATTGACAATCATACAATCTCATATCATTCATCCCTCAAGAGAAGAAATAAGAATCAATCTCTCTATTCTCTCTATTCTTCTTCTTTATTCTCTCTTGTTTTATAACAAAAACAATTTTTTAGATGCCCGCACACAAATTAAGTAAACTATAATCCGTTCAAATGCCAATTCAAATACTATCCAAAATTATTTTTTAATTTATTATATTAAGCTAGTCATTAGAAAAATTAAAATATAAAAAAATAACTTTCTTCCAAAATATAGAATTTAGCAATTATGTTCGTCAATAAAGAGAAAAGTTTTATCATCTCACAAAATCAAATAATCACATCAAATAAAGTTATTTATAGTTATAGCTCAAAATTAACTAATAACTACTAATTAATCTTTCATTACTCTAAACAACTGCTTGAGTTCAAACACTTCTATAATCCTCCAAATAAGTTTCTTTGAAGTTTGTCTTCCATTGAAAGTGATTTGAAACACGATGAATTAATCCAACAATTGAAATGAAATAGGATATATATAAATATATATATCTAAAAAGTCATTACACTATAAACCCAATAAGCATATTCAGGTAAAGAAATTGTCATGAACTTTAATAAAATGAAAGCAATAGAAAGGGATGATATTGAAGAGATGTGTTAAATTATAGTGGAGAAAAAAAGACTGTGATTGTAATATTATCCATTAAGTCGAATCACGATAATAGATATTGTCATCAATTCTGAAAGTAAAGAGGAAAAGATGAAGATGAATGTCATATTTTTCCTGATAAAAAAATAAGAATATTAAATTAAAGTTCTAAAAATAAATGAAAAATGCAGTAAAATATCTCACAATGTACTTTATATATAAGAGATATTAAGAAGCCAGAGTCTCATTCCTATTCAAATTCCATTTAAGTTCAAATTCAAAATCAAACATCATATTAATTTGTTAGAAGAAGATAAGTTTATATTCTTCATTGTCTTATCTCATACTTTTTTTCAAATACAATGCATAATTATCTTATTAGCTGTAAATAAGAGTTGAAATATATTTCAAATTAATAAGATAGCTTATATATTTTTAAAAGTAAATAATAAAAATTAAAAAAGGACTAATTCGTCACAATCAACAACAACAATTCTATGTTATTTTTTTCCTAAAAAAAATACTACTATGTGTGTGCCACTACTACTGTTATTTATTATAATTATTCTTATTATTATGATTATTGATATTATTATCTTTTATTTAATATTTGATTACTTTTTAAAACATTGAAATTTTTTTTTATGATTTTTATGAGTTCATTTAAAACTCTTCAATATTAGATTTCTAATTTTAAGCCAATGATATTTTTTTTTTAGAAAAAAACTAATTTTAAGACAATTTTAATAAATTTATCATTAGATACTTTTAATTATTTTATCATTTAAATTTCTATGCTTCAAATAAATAGATAAGTTATGGTAATTAAAATCACTTATAACAATAAGGTAGTCATCCTTATTTCTTTCCTGAATTATCCACTAAATGAATAAATTTTCCTTTCAAAATGCCTAAAAATAAGGAAATTTGACCTCAAATCGGTTCATATCCGTAAAGCTAATTGCAGACATTTTAAATTTAGTTTGAATCATTTATTTTTTAATTATAAATAATTATAAAATCAATGAGATAATAATAATTACTCTTTTTAATCATCATCATTATTATTACTATAATTATACAACTATTACTACTACTACTACTACTACTACTACTACTACTATTATTATTATTATCACCTCAGTATTGCTATTACTATACACTTTTTTTGATTAGCACTTTTACTATGTACTACTATTTATTATTACTAGTTAAATCGCACGTGCCTCGCACGTGCAACATTTAATTATTTGAAATTAAATAATTTTATCTATTGCGGAGATTTTTAATGAAGTGAAAAAATTTAAATCAATTTTCAAAGATTCTTCACACTTTAATATAATAATGTAAACATAGACGGTAAGCACATATATGTTTTACCACCAGAAGTTTGAAGTGGTTGATGGATCATCGTATTTGCGTTTGCCATGTAGCACCTCTTTTCTTGCTGCCAGAGGCTAAAAGTGACTTATATATTTAAACCATATTTGTGATATAGTTATTTTTCCTTTTTTGTATATATTTAAAGTTTTTTCTTATTTTTAAAGTCGAATATTTACATAATCAATGATTATAGTCTTATTACGTACTTAAACTTTTAAAAATTTGATATTTTAAAATTTTTTCTTATTCTAATGCTTTTATATTTATATCTAAAATTTTCATATCTTCTTAAAATCAAATTTAGTTGATTTAGGCAAAAAGTATTAGTCGTCATTAATTCTGATGACTTCTAATAAGGAAAAGTTTTACCATAAATATATTTAATTGATTTTCAACTCTTAAATATTAGATATTGAAAAGTCGTTTTTGTATATAAAAGAGGGACTTTTAATGAAGGACAAAAAGTTCAGACAACATTTCTAAGGCCCTTCACACTTTTAATATATTATTATTATTATTATTATTATTATTATTATTATTATTATTATTATTATTATTATTATTATTATTATTATTATTATTATTATTATTATTATTATTATTATTATACGCACCTCGTGCGTGAATTTTATTTAATGAATTCAATTTGATAAAATCACTTTGATAATATAAAAGAAAATATGTCTGGATTAATAAGTAAACTGATGGTTTTATTAAATCCAAAAACCACTTAAACATAAAATTAATATATTCATACAAAACCATATAAAATCATTTAAAACAAACTGTAAACTAATTAGGAAAAATACGAAGGTTGTAGAATGACACCTCAAACATGAGAAGAGAAGCAATTGAAAATCAAAAGGTGTAAGATAATATATATTTAAACCACATGACTATAAATATAATTGATATACTTTACGTAGAACATGAAATATATATAATTAAATCTAACTAAAAATTAAGAAGTGTTACATTTTATAGTAAAAATTAAAGAAAAATAAAAAACCTTGTATTAATTAACCCTCCTTACATTTTATAGTAAAAAAAAAAAAGAAAAAGAAAAATAAAAAACCTTGTATTAATTGGTCCTCCTTGATAACAAAGATCTTCATTCTTTGAAGTCGATAATCTTGTGGACGAAAATTTTCATCTCATTCTAATTCTGAAAATAAGAAGAGAAGACGTAAAATAGATGCAGATTAGATTTAAATACAATTAACGATTATATCACAAAACGTAAAATAAATATTCATCAAAATAAAACATTATTCTTCAATAATCGTAAAAGAAAACTAAGGAACTGAATATCAAAACAAAGAAAACGAAGTAAAATAATATAGAGAAAAATAATTACGTATATGCTAAAAATATATTAAATTGGTTTGATCAATTATCGATGTACATATGAGTGATATCAACGAAAAGGATTAATCGAGAGAATAGTTTCTCCTAGAAGGAAAAGGATCCCCAATTTATAGAACTACAAGTCTTTTTCCCTAAAAAAGGAATTACCTAAATATAAATTTTTGTTTATTTGAAAAGTGAAAATCAAATATGTTAAATTCTTTGCCCTTTCTTCAAAGGTAAAAAGGTCAAATCTATGAGTAAAAAATAGGGCCAATCCTAATACTACATCAAACAATTGGGTACAAAAATTATTTATATAGATAAAATTATGGTAACAATTGGGTACGAAAACTATTTAAATTATGGTACCAATTTTCACAACTTGATTTTTATTTTATATTAAAGGACTAAGTATCTTAAGTTTGACTTTATTTTACAATAATTGGGGAGCATACAGAGGAAAAAAACAGTAATTATGTTAATATATTTTATTTTATCAATATTTTAGTTAATATGATTGGAACCAAGAAAGTATTTAGTTGTAATTTTTATACTTTAAATAAGGAAATATTTAAAAATTAAAATTTTAGTCAATTTTATTAGGATGATAATTAAATGACTATAATTAGAGAAAATGCGTGAAAAGACTATTTTATCTATTACAGAGATTTTTAATGAAGGGCAAAAAGTTCAATTTACTTTTCTAAGGGGCTTCACACTTTTAATATATTATAGATTATACATATAGATTGTAGATTATTATTAAGTTAAATGTATACAAATATATTCTATAGTATATAAAAGGAATAAATTTTTGAAATAGTAAGAGTTTATTTAGGACTCTTTAATCATATTTTTCTATTTTTAAGTCAGTGGTTTTTTTTAAAAGAATAATACATTTTCAAATTCAAATAGTTAATATTCTTTAATTCAAACTTTATTATAATAATTTAACTTTATCCTAAAAATTACCACGTGATTAACAATAGATTGTCACTTGACTAATTGTAGTGCTTCGTCCTCTGCTTTATAATATATATAGATATTAAAAGCAGAAAACACTTAACTTAATAGTTGAATTATAGAAATACCTTCATCACATTTAATAAGAAGGAAGAGGAATTGTTTTTCTTCAAATAGCATGATTGCAAATCATATTTAGCTCAAATTGCATTGTGGTTGAATCAAATTAAATGTTTATTTAATGTAACATATTATATTGTTATTGTCATTTGGAAAGTTAAGATCTAATAACAACAACAATGTTATTCAGTATATTCCCACATTGTGGGGTCTGGAAAGGGTAGAATGTACACAGTCCATACCACTATCTCTAAAGAAATAGAGAGGCTGTTTCCGATAGACCCCGGCTCAAGACAGTTAAGATCTAATAAATAAGAGTATATTTCACGTATGATAAGTTAACTATTATTTTTATTACAAAAGTAACTTAACTATTTTTTCTAACAAAAAGAATTAAAATTTGGATAAATTAACATAAAAATCACATTGACCAGAATATATACTTTTCCGATCAACCTACTAGTTTTCACTCTTTTCTTATAATTTAAATCTAATAAATGAATTTTAGAAAACACCCAATTCTGACCCGACCCCATCAGAAATCCATTTGAAATAGTAAATATCATTTTCAATTTCTAATGTCATAATCGGATATACACAAGTATTTTGAGATAATATATGGTAATTCTTTTAGCACCAATTAATACATGGTAATTCTTTTAACACCAACTCAATCCAAAATGACGTTCACTTGTTATATTTCTACTTTGTGCTACACTTTAGAAGAGATGTCATGATTATGACTAATAATCATGAAACTAATAGTTATTTCATTCTACGAATGGTAAACACGTCTGTCTCATTATCATCTTTTTTTTTTTTCTTTCATAATATTTCAAAAGTAAATTATGCAAGACCATAAAGTTTAGACAAACAACGAAAAATGTGCATAAAAAAAACATTATTTCCAATTAATGTAATTTTTGTATTAGTTTACCCAAATTTAGTTATTTTTGTGCTAGGAAAAATAGATAAATTACTTTTATGAAAGAAAGTGATATTTAACTTACCATGATATTTACCCAATAAATAGTTTATTTGTTATGAAATATATAAAGTAAATACAAGAAAATTAAGGAAGAGAATAGAGAAGAGTTCTTATTTCTCTTGAATAATGAGGGATGGTTTATAATGAAGAGAACCCTCTATTTAAGGGAAGTTCCACCTAATTTCTCTCAAACAATAGACATTCTATCTCTTGATAGAACTCATTAAATCTTCATAGATACTAAAGCTTCATTTGTTTTTATTAAGATTCAGATGTTTGGATCTGAATGCATATCTGAATTATTAAGGTGTTGTCTTCAGATCCGAAAACTGAATGGTTAAGACTATTTGTTTTACAATATCTGAATATGCAAAATTTATTTATTTGCATAGATGATAAAAAATATAATTCAAATACAAAATGATCATATATTAGAAAAATATTTGTTTTAATACAATAAAATTATTATTTGATTGAAAAAAATATTTATATTTGTTAGTGATAATGAAGATGGTTTGTAATGGCGGTGGTGATGGTAATGATTGATGTTAGTGATTAGTAATGTTGTTGGTGATAAGTGTGATGGTAGAGATGTTTGGTATTGAAATAACTATTATGATGGTGGCGATTGATAGTACCGGTGATAGTGATGTGAAGTGGATTGATGTTAGTAGTTGGAGGTATTGATTGTGATAGCTTAATAATGAATGAATGATGGTTAACGATGTGTTGGTGGTAGTTGGAGATGTTGTTAGGTGTTATGGTGGAGATGATTAATAGTAGAGATATACTGTAGCAATGATGGTGGTTGAAGCAGTGGTAGAGATAGTGATACTAGTGACAATGATGGTGGAGACGATGGTGATCGAAGAGTATGTGGATGCTGATGATGTGTTAGTGGTAGTTAGTGGTGACGCTAGTTGCGATAGATGAGTTGGTTAGTAGTTGAGATTGGCTAATAGTGATTGATGATGGTGGTGATGTTACTGGTATTGGCATTGGCGTTGGCGTTAACGGTGGTGATAGCGGCGAATATAATTAAAATAATAGAGGTGGTAGAATGGTAGCGACTGAAAATAGCGGTTAGTACCAATTATTCTTGTGAATGATGGTTATAATGGTGGAGGTGGTTGGTAATGGTGGTGGTAGAGGTGGTTATGTGGTGACTGATGATTATGATAAAGCGGAGGTGAATATTATCCCACACAAGAATACCTCTTAATGATTAAGACTTGATTTCAGATCTAAATGATTATGACCTATTCAGACCTATTAAGAGCTAAAATCTTAATGAAAATCAAATGCACTTAATAGTCTGAAGTCTGAATCATTCAAATTCAGACCTTCATTAAGTGCAAACAAATAAGGCCTAAATATATCTTGATAGATATTCACTATATTTTGATAGACATTCACTATAATGTAAATACATTTATAACAACCCCATCCCCTCTTGAATGTCTAATTGATAGATAATAAGTCTTGTTAAAATCTTATTAGAAAAAACCTTAGTGAAAAAAAATCTAGTGAAAAAAAAAGAGCACGCATCTCTAATAATACACATTTCAACTGCCTCACTAAAAATGTTACAAGAAAAATTAAGTGGGACACAACCTTAAAAGAAAAAAAAATTTCAACGCGTATAAGCTCCCCATGATGTGAAAATCAATTCAAAATATCGAATATTCATATTGCAATCTTGTGCACCACTTTTTTGAAAGTTGTACCTGGCAACGACTTGGTGAATAATCATTGTACCTGGCAACGACTTGGTGAATAATCATTGTACCTGGCAACGACTTGGTGAATAATCATTCACATTATCACTCGAATGAATCTATTGTATATTGATATCATCACTCTTTGGGAGCTCATTTGTGTAGATAGCTTTGAAGTAATGTGCTTCATTTTTTATCCTTTTATTAATCCTCTCATTAGTTGTGCTATGCATGCGACAACTTTACATAAATGTGTATTTTAAACTATAATTTTCTCAAATGAGATGTATTATTGATCTCAACCACATACATTCTTAACTTGCCTTGTGAATAGTCATTATCTTAACCCCATTTGATTGCCATGTAAAACAACATGTTATGAAAGAAACCCTTTATGACAATAAATAATATATTTGTATTGAATTCTTATGTCAATTATATAAATAATATATTTTCAAAAGCTTGGCAATATTTGTTAGGATAAACACATTAATGCAAGGGCTTTCAATTGCAATATGCAAATGGTCTACTTCACTTTCTCCACAAGTAGGAGTAAAACTATAGCATGCTCATAGTTATAGAAAGAAGTATAAATGCATCAACTGCATAGAATATGATACTTCAGGATCCAATTTAGTACTGTGTATTTCTCACTTAAGCAAATAATCTATTGCTTTTGAAAACTCTTCAAGATTTTCAATATTTTTCAACTTATAAATTTATGCATTATAAGGATTATAAAAAAGTTTTCCAGAAATTTTTATATGCTTCAAACATTTTGAATCCTTAAAAAAGTTTTCATATAAATTTTGTCAAGTGACAATATTCAACATTTCATATGAGACATTTTCAAGTGTCTGAACTGCAAATCAAATAAGTTTTATGCTTATCAAGATGTATCGTTTCATGTCATTTGATAAATATTTCTACGTCAGTATGCTTAAATAAACGTAGAATTCAGATCCTCATAATCTTTTACACTATTGCATCAATATTTTATCAAAGATATCATCGATGATGTATCATTTTTTATGAATTCACAATGTGACATAACATTTTATGATCTCATCACATTATTATTTTCAGGTAATTGAGCCTCTCATAAGGTTTCATGAAGTGTTATATCGTAGGCTCTTCAAAAGCATATTGCCTTCTTATTATGATTATTTCCTCCTTATCCTTTTTAAGGATTATTTTATTTGAACTATTTTTGGTTTGCCACTCTTCATACATGTTGTAGACTTTATCCTTTATGAACACATAATAAAAATCATCCACAGCTAAATATAAACTCAATTTGGAGCCAGGAAATGCTCTTAGGATTTAACTTGAATTATCTTTTGGATGAAGATCATATTGATGATAATTCACAACATATTTCTTAACTGATTACTATTCCCCCCTTATTTTAGAAAAACAAACATACATCTCAATTTACTTTAGAGAATCCATCTTTGTGCATCATGGTATACCCATTGATCAAATACCACACATCAAAATTACTAAATGAAATAATTAATTCCTGATCTTGAACCAATTGAGAGGGAGAAATTATTCATAATTTATGGTCTAATACAAACAAGTGGTACTGTATGCAATATATCACACTTCAAACCAACACATGAAGCTCTATTCTCATAAGCAATGATTCGACTATTTATCAGAGACATTCAACGTCAAACCAACATTATCAAGATGAATTGTCTTGATTATATACTATGAAAATTATACTCTTAACTCAATTTATATTGTGCAAGAAAATCTATGAATGTCAATTACAGGTTGACAATAAATGCACATGTGATCATCTTACATTGATGCATCTTAATATATATCACATGATAGATGAATGAACCCATATTCACCTTTTATACTTTTTAGAATTTACGAAATTCAATCCTAATATTTATTGGCCCAACCAACTAATCATGAGAAAAAACAACATAAGAAATTCTTGAAAAAATCTTCAAATTCTTTAATACATAAGTTTATCATGACATGTACCTTTTGCTTTAGTAAATTTTAAATTTAAACTTAATGCTTTGGAGTAAATTTCAGAATAACTCTCTTCAATTACTTTACCTATTCTAAAGGTGAGTCGCGATACTTTTCACAATCTAGCACACGCCTGCATTCATATGCTTCACTAAATATTATTACATTTACTTCAGGGAATGAAAACTTTACTAATACAATCACATTTACCTCCACTGTATAGATCTGTATTTATAACAACAATCCTCATTCCCCAGGAATGAAATATAATCGTGCCTTAAGCATATCAAATTATGATAGCTTAAAATCTTTTTTAAGATATTGCTACTTCAGGGGAAAATTGAGAGATATATATGATGAGAGTTTTTCTCTAACATATCATTCAGAGTTACCTTACTTCAAAGTAATTACTACTTCATGAGCTTATGAAGTACACTATAGGTTAACTATTTCTCTTCTTCCAAGCATATAATGCATTGTTACCATATTCACTTCAAGGAATGTAGCATTTTCAATGGGATAAGTTTCATGATTTTTCATCAAAAATTTATTATTTGCCTTATGTATCATTATATCGTCAAAATGGTGCATTGAGATTCAAACTCAATGTCTTACCACTATAAAGTCGTCTTAGGTGATAAATTGATGAGACTTAAATCCAACATATTATCATCATGGTACGTCATAACTCTATCCCAATGTCTTACCCTTTTAATATGATTAGACTTGAGTCCATCATTTTTCCTAAACCAATAATATAATAGATCAAAGTATAAAAATTTGCAGCAAGATACAAAAATTTGCCACTATCAAAACTAATTTTTCAATAGGTATGGTTATCAAGATCTACTAATATTCTTAACGTAAAAGCTAATTCTTAAATAAATTAAAATATTTAATTTTCAATATCTAGTATTAATCATGTTTATAAAAGAACATGATCACAGTGATGATTATATTTCATCTTATGCATAGATTCAATAAAATTTAATATACTGTGTTGTTTCACCACTCCAATATAAATAAGTCTAAACAATGGTGTCCTATCAATAAAGTTAAAATAAAAATTAACGATAGACACACACACCTCATTTTTCAATTAATAGCAATACTATTATCAGCTGTACCAAAAATTCAAGCTTACCATAGAAATAGTTGTAGTAGATATTTTAACTGGCCAGAGACTCATACTGATAATGTGTTATGAAATATAAATCAAAGACAAGAACATTAAGGAAGAGAAGAGGGAAGAGTTCTTATTTCTCTTGAATAATGAAGGATAATTTACAATGAAGATAACCCCTCTTTTTGTAGAAAAAATTCTTCCTAATTTCTCTCCAAAAGATAAGCATTCCATATCTTGATAGAACTCACTAAATCTTGATAGATACTAAATATATCTTGATAGATATTCACTATATCTTGATATACATTCACTATAATGTAAATATATTTATAACACGATTATTTTTTTAACGAGTTTTTAACCAAAATTATTATTCATCTTTGGTTAGGATTAACTTTGTCCTTTAAATATAACTCCGACCACTTTTGTCCTTTAAATTTGTGACAAAATCAATATTTCAGTAGTGACAATTAATGGGCGAACAACAAAGGTTTCAACAACAACAATCAACAGCCTAACAACAAAAATTTTAGCACTAGCCAACAAGATTTTAAGCATAAAAAATCAGCATTTCTGCAACAAAACAATATTTCAGCAATAAAAATAAGCATTTCAGCAACAAAAAAAGAGCATTTTAGCCTTTAAAAAATAAAATTTCAGCAGTGATAAAAACAATATTTTAACAAGAAAAAGACAATTTTTAACAAAAAAAATTAGCATTTCAACGGCCCAAAAAAAGACCATTCCAACCGTAGTAAAAACAACATTTCAGTAGTGATAAAAATAATATTCCACCAGTAAAAAAAAGTATCCCAACAACCAAAAAAATTAGTACTTTAAAAGCAAAAGTTATTATTTCATACATTAAAAGAAATATATTTTTGCGATGTTTTAGCCGGTCCTCTTTAAGTGTAAGGACTTGATTTTGTGAATTTTTTTATTTAATATATTTTGATCATCTTACCCCCTTCCCATGGTTGCTATAATATTTTTGAGGTGTTAAAATGATTGGCACGGTCTCCAATGCAATTTGAAATAATTTGTGCGAGTTTATGATTTTTAGAGGTTAAAAAGGCTTTCTAGTTGAGTTTGATCAATATTTATTGTTTTGTGTGTTGGATGCCAAACAGGCTACGCAGTAGATCTAAAAAATCAATTTTAGATTGGTAGCATTATTGATATGATTTTATGACTTTTGGGTCTCATTTTGACCGTCAATTCAAAAAGTTGTAAAATTATGAAAATAATATTTTTTTTTTAAAAAAACTGATATTTCCATTGAGTCTAGAACGTCGAATTCATTCTAGTAGCATATTTTATTTGTCTGCACGATATTCCAAATGAATCTTAAGGGCTTGATCCACAACTTGGCATTTTTTTAATCAAAGTTGCAGGTGCACCACTTATCTAGTGCAACTACTTTAGTGACCATGAGAAACCTAAAGCGGAGCCCAGGTGGTAGTCAGGTACCACTAAAGAGGTTGCTATGTGTGTGACGAGTTTGGCCATGTGGCCAAGGATTGCTCCCATCATGTTTTCATGCCCACTTTATATTGGCGGTGAATAGTGACCCTCAGGGTGGTGAAGGTGCTACTAGAGGTGTGTGACACAGAGGTAGTGGTACCTACAGTGGTGATCACGAGGCTGCCTAGTCCGATAGTGGACGTGGACAATGTTATGATATACCCACCAAACCTATAGCAGAGGCTTCTAATGCTGTTATCAAAGGTATTGTCCCCATTTATTTCAGACCTGCATTTGTATTATCTGATCTAAGATTGACTTTCTCCTATATGTTTGCATATTTTCCTTTGAGTTTTGATTCTAATAGTGAAACTTTTTCCATGCCTGTCTATGTATCTACCCCTGTAGGAGACTCTTTAGTGGTGGATCGAGTACACCAATCTTGTGCTGTGACCTTCGCGGACCGTGAGACTTAGGTAGATTTTATTATCCTAGATATGGTATATTTTGATATCATCTTTGGTATGGATCGGTTAGCTCCTATCATGCTGTTCTAGATTGTTATGTTAAGACCGTGACTTTATTTTCACCGGGTGTGACAAGGATAGCTGGAATAGTTTGCCTCGTTTAGGTCCTATGAGAGTTATTTCATTTATTTGGGCTCGTTGCTTGGTAGAGTAAGAATGTTTGTCTTATTTGGCCTATATTTGTGATGCTAGTGTTGATTCAGCACCTCCTTTAGATTATGTCCTTATTGTCCGTGAATTCATAGATATCTTTCTTATGAATTTGCCTATCATGCCTACGGACCATGATATTGTCTTCTATTTATGTTGGGTCAGACACCAAGCCCATTCCTATTCCTTCTTATAGGATGGCCCCTATGGAGTTGAAGGAATTAAAGGATTAGTTGTAAGAGTTGTCAGATAAGGGATTCATCTAGCCTAGTGTATCACCTTAGTGTGTGCTTGTCTTGTTTGTGAAGAAAAAGGATAGATTTGTGTGTGTGTATTGATTATTGACAGTTAAATAAGGTGACAACTAAGAATAAGTAACCTCTTCCTCGTATTGATGATTTGTTTGATCAGCTTCAAGGAGCTTCAATGTTTTTGAAGATTGATTTGAGGTTTGGGTATCTCCAGTTGAGGGTTAGAGCTTCGGATATTTTGAAGATAACTTTTTTGGACTCGGTACGATTATTATGAGGTTTTGGTCATGTTCTTTGGGTTGACCAATGCCCCAGCTGCTTTCATGGAGCTGATGAACGGGGTGTTTTGATCGTATCTCAATTTCCGTTTCATTGTATTTATAGATGATATCTTGGTTTACTCCAAGAGTGAGGCCGATCATGAGGAGCATTTGCAGATTATAATTTAGAGGTTGAGAGATGAGAAATTGTATCCTAAGTTCTCTAAATGCAAGTTCTGGTTGGAGTCTATCTCTTTCTTGAGTCATGTTATGACCAAGGATGTTATTATGGTTGATTCAACTAAGATTATAAGGATTTTTAATTGGGATAGGCCTACTTCTTTGATACAATCTACATGGCCTTTGGATATTTGGATAGGTTTCTTATGGATCTCGAAATTCTTGACGACTCCTTGGTGATCATGCCCAAGCTGCACCTTCAATTTGAAGATTATGCTATCATTGCCAAATACAGTAGTCCAATAATAGTTGGGGTCAAATCCCAAGGGAATACGTGGAAATATGGCTCTTAACTGCTGTAGTCAATAGGTAGAAGTAAATATGGGGGAGGGGGTTTGAAGTGACTATATTGATCAAGTAGCGAATATTAACTCTTGTGGTAATTCAGTCATAGACGAACACTATGGCAGTGTTCCCTTGGCTTCTAACTCAGTAATATTCTCTTGATCAATCAAACTATATAACTGTTGTGCATGTAGAGTCTGGTAAGATAGGTATCACCAACTGCCTCTCGGCACCATTTGGTTAATTTCACTCATTTTCTCTCAGTCTCAGAGTGTCGCACTACTAACCCTCACCTTGGACCCCAGTTACAACTATCTTCTCTCGGTCTCAAGTTGATTAAATGGGAGTTAACTAGCACCCAAATCACTGTTGTGATCTCTTTTTTCCAATATGTACCTCTCTCCCAGGTTTGTAGTTAATATATGTGGGATCCTGATGTTTGTAATCGTTAAGACAACAATCGAAGCAAAGAAAATCACAATACACACAAGACTCTTTATTTAGAACGACTTGGCACTTCCTCTACTTTGATAATCCGCCAACATTCCCATAACCCTAGCTAAGGGAATTAGCCACTCATAGTTATGAGATCATTCATAGGATTCATAGACAAAATGGTAAATAATCTCACAATAGTGAAAGAAAAACCCCAAAGTCTTAAATTGAATTACAAAACTAAGAACAAACCAAGGACAATAAAATGTTTGTGAACTTGGCCCCAAAGGGCCTCTCTCCAAATTCCCTCAATATATGAATGAATAATGAATAAACTAAAAAAAGACTAAAGGATATTTATATATTACAAGAAACCCTAGAATCAAATCCTAAATAAAATAGGAAAATTTAACTAACCATACATAATAAGACTTATAAACATCATTTGAGTGTATTTAGGTTACATGAAAATCCTAGGAATCAAATTCCGAATGAAAAAGGAAAAATGAAGTTGGTGGCCACTTACTTAGGACACATGCGGTTCGCAAGTACTACATGTGGTCTGCATGTAGGCCCAGGTAAGTGCCAGAAAATTTTCTTGCACTGTTTACTCTTTGGATTTTGGACTTCTGGTACTTAACTTACCTACATATGGTTTGTAAGTACCACATGCAGTCCATAAGTAGACATAGGTAAGTGCATAGTCCCCACCCTTTGATATGTAATTGAATTAGCTTTCCAACAATATCAATTTCACCTTGATCCACTATTGGGGTAAAAAGTTATGGCCAAATTACTGAAGCACTACCAACTCTCGAGATCTTCAACTCTGTCACATGCTTTGGTCACATATGCCTGGTAAGTGCCACATACGCCCAAAAATGATCAAGTAAGTCTCCAAAAACATCATTTTTCATCTTTTTCTTGAATTTAGCTTCCAAAACCTAATTTCATGCTAAGCACTCAAAAAACACATTAAATCAAACAAAATAGCCTTAACTACATACATATTCTCATAGTTTTAAGCGTCTAAAATGTTATAAATTCATAGCACATCAATACCTTTAACTTAAAAAGTTGAATGTCCTCAGGAAATAAAAAATAACAAAATAATACGATGATGCTTAACCAAGAGAAACCTAAGATATCTATGGCAGTCAATCATCAATTTTAGCTCAAGATCCTTACCCTCTCCAAGTTCAATATTTTAAAACCAACTATGTGTATTAATAAAGCAAAACAATGTGACACAAAGGAATCAATTTATGACATTACATTAGCAATAAACAACTATGCATATATACAAGCAGGGGCGGACCTATGTAGGATTTTGGGGTGCTCTGACACCCACTAAACTCGACGCGGAATAGGTATAATTACATAGAAAATATAGAAAAATAGGTATAAAACATATAAAAGCACCCACTATAAAAAAGTTGGTTGGGTGCACTGGTATTTAAGTTGATCTTAAGGTGCTTCATTGGAAGGAGGCCCTGGGTTTGAACCTCATTGAGGTTATTTTATAATTTTTTTAGTTTTTAAACTTTTTTAGCATGCACTATCCTTAAATCCTGGGTCCTCCACTGTATACAAGTTACACTCCCCAAACAAGTATTCATCTAACAATACAACCCATGTGACCTCACAATAAAGAAGTCCCATTCACTCATATGAAATAATGCATTTCAATTCAGGGACGGTCCTGAGACACCCACACTCACAAAAGAAGTTCAAATCAATGCATCTCAAATACCATAGGCTTTCCTTTATTTTCTTTACTTTAGTTTTTAGACAGTCAAGTTAGGATCACTATAGTACATTTCTCGGCTTGTAATATAGGCTTGGGGCTGATATGATACATATGGAAATTTAAAGTGACTAGGCCTCCTTGGCACTACACGAACTTTAGGGTTTCACTTATTAACCATTTTTCACTTTATTTTCCCCCTTATTTCTCCTTTTATTTTAAAGCACATTTAGGTTGGGTGTGGTTTTCTTATTCTTTCCTTTTTCAACTTATTTTTTTCTTTTCTTTTTGGTTTTATTTTGCTACCACACGCAACCTTACTTTGTTTTTCTCTTATTTTACCCTTCTTCATACCCACCATAAATTATGCACCCCTATGATAGCCACCCTCAAATTAGGCGATTTGTCTGAGTTAAAGTGCATAATGTCCAAGAAAGACCAGGGACAAAATAGGTTCATTGTAATATGAATAGGAAAGTGAAAGGAGAAAACAAAAAAAATAGTCTATAAGTCTCAAAACAAGGATCAAGGGATACAAATTCACACTGGGAAGGTCATTTAGATTAAAAGTGGACTAACATAAAAAATAGCCTATAATTATGTAACGCCCCGAATCTGGTATCCGGAACGTTACACAGTGCTTATGACCTCGAAGGACCACACGCTAACCCATGACTGATATCTATAACTGGGCACTGCATAATATACTGTATAAATGCAGAAAAAGGCTGAAAGGCTATAAGGTTCAAATATCTGATAAAACATAACCTCTGGAAATACGGTATATTAATACTAAAACAAAACTAGAATAACTGTCTGAATATGCTATAGTCTGGAAGCCTCTAAGCTATCTAAAACTGTGGAGTTGATGGGACATATCCCCAACTAACTTCGAAATGCTGAAATAATAAAGTAATAAAATAATTATGCTATCCTCGAATGATTAGGACTCACTGCTAGTCTGGCTGCTGAATGTCTGATCTACTAAGGATGCTCTGGAGCTCGTGCTTTTGAAACTATGGTATAAAAACACCATAGTCCAAATGCGTCAGTACGATTGAATGTACTGGTATACAAGTGAGGTAGGCTGAATACAAGGGGTTTATATGCATGAACAATACTAACTGACTGAATAACATGAACAGGAGAACACATACATGAATACGTGAACTGTAACTGAGATCATGACATCACTAAATCTGAATACTGATAACATAAGTTTTGTCTAACTGATATACTATTATCTGAATGACTGTGTCTGACAGTCCTATTTCTAATGGAACTAGCTAGGTTCCGTACTGAGATGGGTGATTGTATTTGGCAGTCCTGAATTCTGTAGAACTATCTGAGTTTTATTACTGAGACTGAGACTGAGATTGTAACTGTGGGAAGTAGTCATCTAACCGAAATGCCCCAAATGAGACAATATAATTGAGTTGGGGTCGAATCTGCAACCCCAATTAGAAGGGTGTCAATACCGCGACACTGGTAAGGACAAATTATGAGTAATCCCTCATCTAATAAGTACTTTAAGGAGAATGGTGGAACCCTCATATAACAGGTTAAACCACCTCATCTACTCTCAACTAGCAGGTTTGATGTCTCAACCTACACTGGTTACGTAGTTCTAAAGCGGAAGGATTGCTTCTAAGAATCACACCCTCTAATAACAGGTGAGTTCCCATCCTTGGGCTCACTCGGTGCTGAATCCTACTCCCATCTGATTAGATACTAAATTAATTATACTGAACTGACTGGACTGAGTTCACTGAGTTTTGTTGACTGATGGAATAGTATTGAGATCTGATAACTGACTGAGATTACTGAGATTACTGAGTTTGCCTGAGTCATATGACTGATTGAGTTCTATGAATCATGGCTTGACTGAGAGTATCTGAAAAACATAGAACTAGCTCTAGGGACACAGCTAAAATGTCGGGTACAAGTACCCTTAGGACTCGATTGTATTAAACTGACAAGACATGACACATCTTGACACATTATCATAGTCAATAATTCATAGTACAATCATTGGGAATTTTCATGAAGTATTCATATTCTATAAGCTTACACATGAATAGGAATGCATGTAAACATATCATAATTTCATAAGCCTAATCTCATGAGCATTACGTCAATCCATTACAAAGCATAACAATAACTTGGGAGTCATATCGAACATAAAGGAGAAATATGGATTCATTAATTTTGGTCACAAATGAGTCATCGGGCATATTCCTATTCTCTTAGGCATTCTCTTAGGCATTTTATCAAACACCTTGCATGTCTATCTTTGGGCGACGATCCGTCGCTGGCTCGATGGTCCGTCGGTCCATCCCATCGTACTTGGCCAGAACCTGAACTTTCTACCTCGTCTCTGATGGCTTGGGTGACAATCCATTACTAGCTCGATGGTTCATCGGTCCTAACCGTCGCACTTGGACAGAAGTCAGGTTCACTGCCTTAGTCATGATGGCTTGGGCGACGGTCCATCGCTAGCTAGACGGTCCGTCGGCCTGACCGTCTCTTCTGGGTAGTTCCGACAGTTCTCTGTAAAATGTCCATAACTTTTTACTCCGATACTGGATTTGGGTGAAATTGGTATCATTGGAAAGCTAATTTAATTTCCCACATGATAAAATTCAAAATTGGGGAAATCCTATCTGATTTAAATATTAATCATTTAGGAAGTTATCACTAACTCTTCTGGAGACTAGATTTGACTTAAAGAAAGTTTGGGATATTACAAATTCTTTCCTAATTGACTATCCCACATCCAAGGCAAGACTAACAGGGAAAGTTCTAAATTTAACACACAAAGAGAACTAAGTAGTATCTCACGCACACATGACACAGAGTCACATCACAAGAAACTACCTATCCGGTTCATGTAATTGGTAGCTATTATTATCATCATGTCCCTAATCCTAATGCCATAACAAAATTCTCAATAGTCACATCACACGCACATACACACACACACACATATATCACATAGCTCAAAAACAATCAATTGGAGAGGTATTATAATTTATCTTAAAAATCAATAAAAAATGTTAAAGTTACCTAGTTAAACACAAAATATCACAAAAAAACACAATATGCCTAAACATGTCGACTTTACTAGGAACAGAACTCCAGGAAAAGAGGCACTTTAACAAAACCCCCAAGAGGACATCCAGACCCTCAAGCAAACCCATTCTTAACTTACAATCATGCATTTTCCCCAATGCATCAAAATTCTACAAAACAAGAGAGTTAGGAACATACCCGTGGAACCATGGTGCGGAGATCTGAGATCAATCACGAATACAAATACAAATAATAAAATACCATGGGTTTCCTCCCAAGTAGTGCTTGCTTACATTGCGATATAGCGGGATTTAATTGGGTACTCAGACTTCCCCAACAAGCCCATGGGTACCTTGATTACTCAGACTTTATCAAGGTATCCCAATAGTGGCCTCCAATTTTCTCTTTCCACTTTGAACTTATGAATTTTACCCCTAATTGCTTTTCTGATTTTTCATTATGCTACAAGGGCAATGATATAAAAATAAAGGACCTAAGAAATAGATGTGGCATGCTGTCATTCTTTGACTTTACATGAGGAATGTAGTTCTTTGATTCTAGTTTAGCAAATTCAAGAATATAGACATATGTTTCCTCCTCCTTTCACTCTTCTTCAGGCTTGAATGGTTTGATCAAGATCTAATTATCAAAACACAACATGCAAAGATGCTTTTAATGAGGCCCAATATGCCCTACTTAGGATTTGCAGTCTTCTTTATATCCCCACACAACTCTAGTATGCTCTTCTTAAGAGTGACACTATCCATAAGAGCATGAGCACTTTTAGAGTCTTCTAATTTCAGCTCCTTAAATTGGCTACTCAGAATTTTTTCAGTCTCACGCCACCCATAACTAAGTTGTTGGGCATTAAACACAATAATTTTTGCATCCAACTCTAATTGTAAGTGTTGAATATCCAAGCCAAGCCTATCAACCTTTTGAATAATCTCTTGATTTCCTTTTGGAAAGAGCGCCAATGTGTCAAGTATGCTCTTATTATGTTCCAATAATAAATTTATCATACTCATGCAGTAATGCACCATATCAAAAGAAAAAGAATTAATAAATAAGAAGTCATCATAACTACATACTTTCTCTAGCCAGATTGTTATATCAAGAAGAGTAGGACAGGAAACAATCAAAACAAAAGAATATAAAACCCGATAACTCCAACAACTTCAATTAAGAACTCCAGAGCCGTATTCCCCAACAACGATGCCAAGATTTGATCATGCTCAAGACACACCTTGAATCTAAAGATTATACAATCATTGTTAAATATAGTAGGCCAATAAAGGTTGCGGTCAAATCCCAAGTGAATACATGGAATTATGGATCTTAACTGCTATAGTCAGTGGGCAGAACTTAAAAGTAAATGAGGGGTTTGAAGTTACTATATTGAACAAGTAGCAAATATTAACTCTAGTTGTAATTCAGTCGTATACAAATATTAGGGTGGTGTTCCACCTAGATTATAACTCAGTAAGCTTCTCGTGATAAATCCAACTATATATCTGCTATGCATTTAAAGTCTAGTAAGATAGGTATCACTAACCACCTCTCAACACCGTTTGATAAATTTCACACATCTTCTCTCGGTCTTAGAGTGCCACATTACTAACCCCTACCTTGGACCCCAGTTACAACTATCTCCTTTCAGTATTTAGTTGATTAGATAGGATTTAACTGGCTAAGATGATAATACAAGTAAGCTTATATCGATAATAAACCCCCAATCACCATTGTGATTTCCTTTTTCCCAATCTCAAACTTTCTACTCGGGTTCGTAGTGAATACAGGTTGGATCCTAACATATGCACCCATTAATAAATCAAATAAATAAAAGAAAACCACAATACATTCAATAACAATACTATAGAAAGGTTGAACACTTCCTCTACTTTATTAATCCACTCAGGTTCCCACAACCCTAGCTAAGGGAATTAGCCACTCATAGTTATGAGATCATTCATGGGATTCATAAAAAAAATTGTAGAATTAATCTCACAATAATGAAAGAAGAAAACCCAAAGTCATAAATTGAATAACAAAACCAAGAGCAAACCAAGGACAATAAGATATTTGTTAACTTGGCCCCAAAGGGCCTCTCTCTGAATTCCCTTAATATGTGAATGAATAATAAATAAACTAAACAAAGACTAAAGGGTATTTATAGATTACAAGAAACCCTAGAAATCAAATCCTAAATAAAATAGAAAAACTTAACTAAACATACATAATAAAACTTATAAACATCATAGGAGTGTATTTAGGTTACATGGAAATCCTAAGTATCAAAGCTTGAACAAAAAAGGAAAAATATAGCCAGTGGTAGTTGACTTGGGCCACATGCAGTCCACAAGTACTACATGTGGTCCGCATGTAGGCCCAAGTAAGTGCCAGAAATTTTTCATGCACTATTTACTCTTTGGAGTTTGGACTTCAGGTACTTTACCTTATCTACATACTATCTACAAGTACCAGATGTGGTCCATAAGTAGACTTAGGTAAGTGTATAGTCCCCAGAATCATATATATAATTGAATCATCTTTCCAGTGATATCAATTTCACCTTAATCCAATATCAGGGTGAAATTTTATGGCCATATTACTAAAGCATTATCAATTCTCAGGATCTTCAACTCTGTCACATGCTTTGGTCACATATGCCCGATAAGTGCCACATATGCCCAAAAATAACCAAGTTAATGGTCAAAAGCATTACTTTTCATCTTTTCCTTGAATTTAGCATCCAAAACCTAATTTCCTACAAAATACTCCAAAACACATCAAAACCAACAAAATAGCCTTAAGTACATGCATATTCTCATAGTTTTAAGCATCTAAAATGCTATGTATTCATCGCACATCACTTGGTTCTATATAAAGGTGCCAACTAGATGATGATTACCTTCAACTGTAACGACCCGAGACTAACTCCTAGTCATCACACGGTACTTATGACCCTAAAGGACCACAAGCTAACCCATGAATGATATCTGCTGTGAGTACTAAATGAATATACTAAAATAAATATGGAATAACAGGCTGAAATGCCATAAGTTTCAAAACATCTAAAATACTGATAATGAATAATAACATTTAAATCTGAAATATTATCTAAATTTAGTCTAATAAGCCTCTAACTGAAACTGTCTAAAGGTGGAGTTGAAGGGACAATCCCTCATCTAACTCCATCTACTAAAATACTGCTAATCTAAAGTACTAAAATAAAAGCGTATCCTCGATAGATGAGGACTCACTGCTAAATATGCTACTCCTGGCTGAATCTGGCTAAGCATGGTCAGGAACTTGAGCATCTAAACCTAAGATATGTAATAACATAGCACAAGAAATGGGTATGCGATCAGTACGTGGGAATATACTGGTATTCTAAATGAGGTAAGAATGAATGCATGGGTTCATATGCATGAACAATAACTAACTGAATGATATGCAAGAGTTGGATTAACATACATGGAGTATCTGTAACTACTAAATATACTGCGCATACTGTGACTGAGTATAGTGAAACTAAATCTGATAACTGAATATACTAATAATCTAAGATCATTGATAATCTGAATTACTAATAACTAAGTGACTGTATCTGATAGTCCTAATTTTGTAGAACCGAACTAAGTTTTATTCTGAAAACTAAAACTAAAACTGTGGGAGGTAATCATCTAACTGACATGTCCCAAATAAGGTAAGATAACTGAGTTGGGTTCCAATCTGTAACCCCAATTAGAAGGGTGTTAGTATCGTGCAACATCTAAAGACAAGATGAAGAGTCACCCTTTACTGGCAGGTTCCCTAAACGAGAATGGTGATACCCTCTACTGGTAGGTAGAGCACCTCATCAACCCTTAACTGGCAGGTTTGATATCTTAACCTACGCTGGCTATGTAGTTCTAGAATGCAAGGATTACTTCTAAGGATCACACCCTCTGCTGGCAGGTGAGCCCTAAACCTTGGGTTCACTTGGTGCTGAATTCTACTCCCAACTGAAAGATACTAAACTAGACTGGACTGATACTGAGATTACTGAGTTTTCCTAAGTTCTATAACTAACTAAATTCTATTGAGTTCTATAATGGACTGAGAGTACTACTGATCATGAAATGATTGATACTATTCTGTAACTGACGCTGGCTCTAAGTAAACAGATAAATTGTTCGGTATTAAATACCCCCAGGACTCTATAGCATGAAAAGTAAAGAAAAGCATAATCTTGAATAACATAGCAATGTTCACTTGGTCATAATTCATTCATAGATACATTTCATCAAACACTTGTAATGCATTAACTTATACATGAGTGGGGACCACATGTTAGCATGCTATAATGGCATTAGTTTTATTCTCATAGATAATTTATCAAACACATAGAAAGCATACTTGGTTCATTAAATAATAAACACTTAGGGCTAACATGGTTACAACAATCAACTTGCAAATTGAAGGGTTTATCATGACTATCATGTAATTCAACATGTACTAGAATGAATTCTTGGAACTTGTAATCTAAATTATGGATTAAAACTCAAACAACACCATGAACATGAGTTCAATCTAATTCAAACATAGAAATGATAAATCATAATTCTTGTATTTTGGAAAAAGGATTCTTGGGCTCCTTGGAAGGTAAGGATCCATGAATGAACATCTAACATACCTGAGAAGAAGAGCTCTTGAAGGTTTTTGGAGAGATTCTTGAGGATTGACCTTGATTCTTGAACTAGGTTTTTTTTTCCGCTTGAGAGAGAAATATCTTTTGATTTTGGGGAAAAGTGAATAATGAAGGGTTTTACACATTTTTAGGGCTTAAATCCCATATCTGGGCGGAATAAAATCATGAGAAAATACTATTTTAACCCTGGGAAAAATTTTAATTTTTTGTGAAATTTTCTCGATATGGACCCCTGGCGCGATGCGGCGCTATCGCACCGTGTCATTGGAAAAAAGAAAACTGGGAAATTCCTTGGTGGCGCGATGTGGTGGTATCACATTGCCACTTTGTTTGTGAACTGGAAGTGCATCGTAATGCGGTGGAATCGCATTGGTATACTAGAAATTAACATTTGTGAACTGGGTCTATAGCGTGATACGCCAATATTATGGAGCAACACCGAAAACTGACAATTGCTATTTTGACACACTCTGCGACGTGCTACTGGCCTGAATGACGATGTTTAACGACTGAAACTTAAAATTGCCATAACTTTTTACCCGATTAACGGATTTAGAAGAATTTTATATCGACAAAAAGCTTATTCAATTTCCCACATAACAAAAAGTCAAAATCTTGAAAATTCCATGTGTATAAAGTATATTCATCTCTAAATCAAGTCTTTGATATTTTTGGGATGAATTTAAGCTAGGTAAAAGTATGGGGTGTTACATCAATGAAGGTCAAAAGAGGTTGAAGAGGCCAAGCGAGTGCAAGACGGGGCTAGAAATCCCCTGGAAGATGACACGTACCCCATCCACTTTGGATATGCATCCAACCTTCTCTAGCTCATCTAGATCAGGTAAAAATAGCCCCACATGCTCTTGAGATATGCCACTTGTGCGTCTGAGATGCTTAAGTGGATGCTAAGTGGTTTGCCATGCTTTGCTATTTCCAAATGGGTCACTTTTGGGCCCATAAGTTGTAATAAGTAAACCTAGACTATAAATAGGACCTTTATTTTATTTGGTAGGTATATTTTGATGAGTTATGAATGATTACTATTTGAGACTGAGACAAGCTTGGATTAGCTTATGTTGATACTTTGTTTAGAAATATGGGTTGCTTGGGAATTGATTTTCTTTAGGTCTACATAATATTTAGGTGCTTTATTTCATTTAACTAATTGAGGATTTAGGGTTTAATATACCCTTTGTTTTCTTTCAATTCCTTTCATTTTGTCTATCTTTACTTGTTTTCATCTATCCCTTTTATCTTTTATTTCTCTTATATTAGTTAGTTTTCAATTTTGTAGTTTGTACATTATCATTTGGTATCAGACCCGAGTTTGATTTCATTTCCATGAAGTCAATTTTAGGTCTATTTGTCTTGAAAAATTGAAAATCCCAAAAGAATTTACTATTCACGTTTTTAGGGTTAGGTCAAATTTTGAGTTTTTGATTTTGGTGTTTTCTTGTATTTCTAGTGTTAAATTTGTGTTCCTTAACACTATTAGAGTCCAAATATCAAATTTGAGCTAACTCGAAGCTATATCAAACATTCTACCACAGTTGAGAGCTCGAGTTGAAGAAACTTAAAGTGGGTGAAAAAATCTAAAATTTTTGGTGAAAAATTTGAGCTAATTGATGTTTGGAATGAGTTTAGAAGGTTAAAAGGTGCTTAGACTCAAAATTTCAACTCAGTCTGAGCTAAGGTGAAGAAGTTGGGAAAATTGGTGTTCTTGGAGAAATTGTTATCTTCAAGGTGAATTCTTCAGAGAAAGTGGTTGTTTGATCCTCAGAAGAGAAACAAAAGGTGTATAAAAGTATTAGCACAAATGCACCTTTGAAAATTCAAAAAATATTCCAAAGAAGAGGACAAAGGGGGACCACAAAAGGATAAAAATGGTACTTCAAGTGAGCTGTCTCGGGTGATCTGTGTTGGAAGTGTGCCTGGGATGCATTGATACTGCTTTGGACCTGCTAAAGTAGGTAAAAATAGTGGCTTATGTGCCTCGTATGCACCTGAGGTGTGCTGGAACTGCTCAAGCAGGTCAAAACAACCCCTCTAACATTTGACATGAATTTGAGATGCCCCCACCCTATTTTAGTGAATCAAAAGCACATTTCAAAGCTTCTAAATTCCCTTTATACTAAGGTTTGATTTATCTAGTTTCATTGCTTTATTTTTATTGATCTTCTCCTTATTCTAAACACTAATTAACAACTAATTGACCTACTTAGTTGTGATTTGCGCTTGAGTTCATTTCTTTCTTCATCCTATTTCTTTTGAGCTTTTTCTATTTTTTAATTCATCGTGGCTTCTTGATTCAAGTCCGTACATATTTTTTTATTCGATTCTTTCAAATAAGAATCCATTTTGACCACAAGCCACAATTGGTGCCAAGCATTCTTATTGTAGTATAAACAATCTATCAGTGCTTGTGACGCCAATTGAGAGACAAAACAAAAGTGTGAACTCTAAGAGCTTGTGAGGATTTATTTCTTAACCTTAGCTTGTTTGTTGTTTTTTGTTTTTGTTTAGTATTTGTTTTGTTAGGTATAATGGACGAGAAAGGTGAGACACCTAATCCTACCATTCAAGTGGTTTTAGCTACCATCATGGAGAATTTTAATGCTATAGATAGCTGATTAGGATCTCTTGGAGGAAGTATGACTCGTATGTGTGGGAGGATAGATAACATGATAGATCATCTAAACTTCCCTAACTCTACCCTTTCCAACTTGCAGAAGCTTAATGCTATGGATAACAAAATATGATCCATAAGCAACCATATGAGAGACATACTTCAAAATGAGCTTCAAGGTAACCAAGCTAACTCTTACACTCTAGTAAATGTGAAATATTATTATGAGTCTAATAGCCAAGTATGTCTGAGTGATATCTTATCTTTAGATGAGCCTAATATTTCTTTACGTCATGATGATAATGTATAAGCTGAGAGCCTAGATACACTAGTTGATCCTAATAATGAACGAATTTGACTCTTCTTGTAAGATCAATTTATGTCCACCTAGTGTTGAAGCTGTAGTATTAAAAATGGTACATTGTCTTATGGAAATTTTATGGACCAACTTATGTGTGAACCAATTCCACCACTTGAGTATGTTTGGTATATGGTTAATGAACCTCAAGTTAGTGATGGTGTTGAAAATATTGGTCAATCAAATAGAAGTGACCCTTTGAGCATACCTTTTGATGAAGATCCTATTATTTGCTTTGCTCATAGGGGTGACTATGTGCTTGAAACTTCTTTAAAACTTGATAGTTGTCTTCTTGAGAGTGAACTTGAATGTTTTAGATTTTTTTCATGGATTGATCCTTTTCTCTTTAAGTACAATATCTTGTTTGAAGATGATAAAATCACTCTTAGTGAATTATCTAGTGGTGTGGATTATGTTGGTGATGTAGCTCTTCTTGAGGGATATACTCTATATAACAACCTATTTTGGTGTGATGACATTCCTCCAAAATATGGAAATCTCTTCTTGAAAAATGAGAGTACTCTTTTAGGAAAAGAATGTGAAGGTTTGAAGGGTGATCTTTGTGTACCAATTGCCTATTCTTCTTTGAGTGTTCCAATTCTTGAACTTACCTTTGATAATGTTCTTGGGCATCACAGTGAGCATGTTCTTGAGAATACCTTAGATGAATTCAATTTCCGTGACATCTTTCTTTACTTTAGTTGCTTTTTATGGTGCATATACTAGTACGAAGAGTATATCCTTTTGTTTTGGTGATACCTTTGGAGAAAAAGAGTGTTGTTTAGATTGATGTCTATGGCCACTCTATCCATTTGACCCCAATGAAAAATTTAAATATGGTGGTTCTTATTCACAATAATTGATGCTTGGTCAAGATGATAAGCAAACTATGGTTGAGGTTATTGGTACTCATCCCTATGACAGAGAGTTTTTCTTGAAGATTTTTAATCTACTTGAGGGACCAAAGTTGTGTATGGGAAGGATCTGTAACAAAGATGAGTCTTTTAAAGGGGTTATGTGCTTATTGAGACATGGAACCCATGTGAGCCTTTAAGAGTGGTTGATTGATTACCGTGGTTCCTCTAGGATTTTCCATTGTCCAAATCTCTTGAGTGGCAAAGTAGTTCTCATTTTGTGGGGGTTACATGCCCTTAATATTAGATATATCTGAAATGTGTACCTCCTTGGAATGAATGTACTGATATTATCCTACTGAGATCCAAATTTTTGTGGTTTTAGCAAGATACTATCGATGCTTTATTGAAGGTTTTCATCTATTATGGACTCTTTGACCAAGTTGACCCATAAGAAGATTTTTTTTCAGTCGTTCGATGCTTATAAGGTGAGCTTTCAAAATCTCAAGGACTTATTGACATCAACTCCTCTCTTTACTTTGCCTAAGGAAGGGATGAGATTTACTATCTTTTGTGATTTTTTTTGTATTGCCTAAGGTGATTGCATATGCTTCTCGTTAGTTAAAGCCTCATGAGAAGAATTACCCTATCCATAATTTAGAGTTGTGTGCAATTGTATTTGCTTTGAAGTTGTGGTGGCACAATTTGTATGGAGTTAGTTTTGAGATCTTTTGGGATCATTATATCCATCAATATTTCTTTACCCAATGAGATCTTTATATGAGATAGCACTATTGGCTTATGTTGCTTAAGGATTATGATCTTTTTATTTTTTATAATCCAATCAAGGCTAATGTGGTTGCAAATGCCTTAATCCGAAAGTCACTTAGTATGGGTAGCTTAACGCATCTTTTGACCCAAGAGAGGCCTTTGGCCTTAGAGTTTTAGCCTTTGGCTAACCAGATAGTTAGGCGTGATATTTCAATACCTAGGTATGCTTTGGTATTTGTAGAGGCTAAATTTTCTTTAATGGAGAAGATTTGGGCTCTTTAGTTTGATGGTAATGGTTTGAGAGTGATTTGAGATAAGATGTTAAGTGGTGAGACTAAGGAAGCCTTATTTGACTCTGATGGTATTTTGAGGATTGGAGGCCGAGTTTGTGCGTTGAGAGTAGGTGATTAAGTGAGATTGATTTGGAGGAGACTTATTGTTCTAGGTACTCCATTCATATAAAAGTGACTAAGATATATCATGATTTGAGATGACACTATTGATGGGATGGTATGAGGAAGGATGTTGTGGATTTTGTAGCTCATTGCCTATGTTATCATTAGGTTAAGGCCAAGTATTTAAAGTGTTGCCTATTCTTGAGTGGAAGTGGGAATAGATTACTATGGACTTTGTGGCTAGGTTGTCTTATACTTCTTATGGTTCTGACAATGTTTGGGTCATCGTGGACTGATTGACTAAATCTACTCATTTTATTCCTATTTAGGTTTCATTCAGTGTGGAGAGGTTGGTCCGTATATATGTCAGTGAAATAGTTTGTCTTGATTATGTAACAATATCTATTATCACATAGAGGGTTCAATTTTCTCTTCTCACTTCTAGAAGGTATTTCTGGAGGAGTTGGCCACCAAGGTTGATCTTATCACAATTTTCACCCTCAGACCGATAGTCAGATAGAGCAAACTATTTAGGTTTTTGAAGACATGCTCCACGCATGTGTTATGGACTTTGGAGATCAGTAGGAGAAATATTTATCCTTGAAAGAGTTTGCATATAATAATAGCTACTATTTTAGCATTGAGATGGCACCCTTTGAGGCCTTATATGGTACACATTGTCGCTCTCTTGTTGGTTGGTTTGAGGTTTCTAAGATTAAACCTCGAGGTATGAATTTTCTTTGTGAGTTTTTTAATATTGTTTGGGTCATTCAGGATAGACTTCGAGCGACTCAAAATAGGCAAAAGTGCCATGCAAATCTTAGATTTTGTGCCTTGATATTTAGTGTGGATGATCGAGTCTTCCTTCATATTTTGTTCATGAAGGCAATGATGAGGTTTGGGAAGAGAGATAATCTTAGCCCCAGGTATATTGGGCCATTTAAGTTTCTTTGGACTATTGGAGATATAGCTTATGATTTAGCATTTCCCCTTAAATCATTAACTATTTATCTAGTTTTTCATGTATCCATCTATGACATTATATTCTGGATGAGTCTTATGTCATTTGGTGGGACAGAATGCATTTAGATGAGAGACTGTCCTTTGTTTAGGAGCCAGTCTCCATTTAGCCCGAGATGTTAGGCGACTACATTAGAGATGTTTCAGTGGTTAAGGTCTAGTGGAGACACCGTCCTATAGGTGAGGCTACTTGGGAGGTCGAGTCCGACATGCATAGTAGTTATCCCTAACTTTTCACTGATTTAGGTATTTTCTTGCATTAAGTTCAAGGACAAACAAAATTCTTAGTTGTGGATATTGTAAGGACTTAATTATGTGAAATTTTCTCTTTTATGTGTTTTGATCATTTTACCCCTCTCTATGGTTTCTATATGATATTTTTAGGGTGTGGGGCTGGATGGCATGCTAACCAATGCGATTCGAAACAATTTGTGTGAGTTCGTAGTTTTTTGAGGTTAAAAAGGCCTTATAGTTGACTTCAGTCAATATTTATTATTCTATGTGTTGGATGACAAAACGAACTATGCTAGCAGATCTGAACTATCGATTTTGGTTTGGTAATATGGTTGGTGTGATTTTATGGGTTTTGGGTTTATTTTTGACCCTTGGTTTTGAAATTTGTGAAATTAGATCTTGGGGGTTAATTTTGTGGGAACAACCTCTTTTCAAAAATTTGATGTAGCCATTGAGTCCGGAATATTGAATTTAGTCTAGTAACATATTTCATTTGCCTGCACGAGATTTCAAACGAATCTTAAGGGCCTAATCCCCAACTTTGCATTTTTTAGTAAAGTTGTTGGTGCACTAATTATATGGTGCAACTGCTTTAGCGGCCATGAGTCTACTAAATTGGTGACCGCTTTAGCATCCCAGGTGCAACTAAAGTGGAGCCCAACTATTAGCGAAGTTCTGCTAAAGCGGACCTTATCCACTTTAGGGGTATGGGGACCACTTTATCGTCAATATGTGTAGGGATGGACTGCTTTAGAGGTCGACCTGTGCTAAAGCAGTGACCACTTTAGTGATCAGCGCTGGGTATAAATAGTGTTTTCTCAATTTTCTTTTTTTTTTTAAGACTTTGAGCTTTGGGTTGAGAGAATTTTGGATGATTTCTTCCATTTTCGATCTTGGGTAAGCTCCAAATCACTATTTCATTCATTTTACCTTGATTCTTGTCATTTAAAACCCGTTAATTCGTGATTTCAAAAGTGAAAATTGGAGATTTTGGCCTGGAAGGTCTAAAATTATTTTTTGTCAATTTATACCCTGTTTTAAACTCATTTTCACTTGGATTTTTTAATATGACTTTCTTTAATCACAAGTAATGTGTTTATGAACTAAAATTGTAATTTTATCCTTTCGTTTTGAAAATCTATTTTGGAGGTCCATTTTGACCCCAATTAAAAAATAACAATATGGGTATTGTTGACTTTCTTTTAACACATAGATTTTCTATTTGTATGTTTTAGTTGATTTCGATGCCATTTGAGAGGGGAAAAGCTCCACATGAATTTCTTTAGGATTGGATTCCGATGTCACAAAGTAGGTTATGGCTTTTCTTTAGACTGGGCTAGGTAGTTAATATTTGTACAAAAGCATGTTAAGGATCTGGGTAATAATCATGGGAATAATATTATTGCAGTTGTGTGCCTGTGTGGGGGCTTATGTTGTTGTTATTGGTGATTGAGATGATAATTGCTATGTGTGGCCCGTGCAGGGGGTCTTATCTAATATTGTTGACCTTGTGTATGTATTTGGTTGCTTTCTTCGTGATAGAAAATGCCTAGGTTGGGGTTAATGTGATAATAATGATGTTTCAGTTGCATATTTCACTCTAATGGTACGTGGCTTATATTGAACCATAGATAGTTGACATATTGAGTGGATCTTGAGCTCATGTTCATGTATATGAAATGGATTTGAGATCTTCATACTGGTTTGGTTGAGAGCATTACATCTTCATATCATACATGCATTCATGACTCATTAGTACCATTGTGGAAACACCGAGTTTTGATAGAAATGAGACACTTTTACAAAATTCTCTGTTGTAGCCCATAAGTTGGAGAAGAGATATGCATATTGAGATTGGTATTGAGTATTGAGATAGTATATCGATTACAAACCCCCATGGGTCCTACCTGGAAACACTGATGCTCGGTAGGTATATACGGAGGTTATGTGATAACCTCAATCATATCACATCGTCATCCTTATCATCATTCTCATTGCAATTCATTTATGTATGCATCTTAAGTGTTGTGTTTCTATATTTTATTTGATGCATCTCTATTTTGTTTTTACGTACCTATTTTCTACCTATGAGCTATATCTAGAACTATTAGTGGAGACTATGTGAGCTATTGTTTGAGACATTTTCTGCTTGTAGGTGATGTGCTCATAGTGTGTATTTATATGCCTTATTTTCTACTTTCCTCAATCGGTCTAGGATACCTATTGATTACAAGTGGACCATACTCATCCCTACTGTGCCCTTTCGATGCTGATTCAGGTATGAGTACACTGCGGGGCAGTTACGTTCGGATGATGATTTAATACATTTGAGGTAGTGGTTGCTCTATTCTTTCAGTGTCTTCTACCTCATCCTATCTATTTATGTCTTACTTCTTATTCAGAGATATAGTTATGGTTTCTTCTTGGATTTTTAGTTATATTTTCAAACTTCGAGTTGTATGTCTATATAAGATCCCTCAAAATTTTGATCATTTTATTTTTGATCCTCCTACGTGCATAATGTCAATTTTTGAGTTGAATTATGTTTTGGGATGTTAAAAGGGTATTTTAGGAATGTTTCAATTTTTTCAAAAGGGGTTCAAGGTCATTTTGGGACCCCAAGGCAGTGAGGGTCCACGATAAGGCCGTGATACGGAGGTTAACCTCCGCGATATTGGCGTGCCATGTCAGTGTTTTAATTTTGTCCAGTTTTTGATTTTTCACTTGGGATGAGGGGATTTTGGTCTTTTTACCCCTTGTACAACCTTTAAATATAAAATAACCCCATTCCCTTCAGTTTGTACAGATCAAATCATCCTCTTTCACTCTTAAAATCAAAGCCCAAGAACATTTAAGGATTTTACAGAGAATTCATCATCCTAGCTCCAAACTTTGAATTGTTTTCAAGTTTATGTGTATTTCAGGCATGTTTCACTTCCCTAAACTTGAATTTTAAATTGTGTCATTAATTGAAAGGATTTTGATGTGATTTAAATCATGGGTTTTGAAATTATATTGACGGGTTTTGGTTGTTACTGATTGAAATACTTGTCCTATGTTTTAAATTGACATGCTTTGAATTGATTTTTTAGGACTGAATTGGTTCATTGTTTAAATGATTGGAATGGGAACATGGGTTTCTCCAAATGAGATGAAATTTGGTTTGTAATTTCATTAACTAATGCATTCTAACACACACACAAGGGTATGCAATCGTACAAGTAATATAGTGACTAGAATAGTCGGATATCGTACCCACGAGGACTATGCAACTTGCAATTCAACAAACTTTAGTTTGTGACAAGAATGTATTAAGTGTTTAAAGGTATCAAAATGATTGTTAAGATTCAAGGTAAAATATAAATAATTAAGAAATAACAATATGCGACAATAGCAACGTAAGCAGGGTTGTAATCAATAATAGAGAGAATTTCAGGGTTTAGACACTTTTTACAATCCTAAAAATCTCTATTATTATTGTAGTTTAGTTGATTATCGGGTCATTGATTCATAGGGTTTATAGTATGATCATGGTATCCCAACTCTAGTCATCTACTTAACTTGGACATTACAACTACATTGTTGAGCGGGGATGAAACCAACCAACTAGATGCATATAGCTATCTTCCTGCAAGTGAACCAAACAAGGCTTCTAGGTATATCCCTATCCTAGATGCTAATTCACATCCCTTATTTTATAAGAGAATGAGAACCTTGCTCCTTAATTTCTTCATTTTATCCTATAATTCTCCTCTTGGATTCACATAGGAATATAGATTTATTCTAATGGTGGACATTCATCAAAATAGTAAGCACAAGAGATTAAGAAAAACCCAAACGATAATCCAACAAGAAACTACGATAAAGAATATAAAAGTGTAATCATGTCTTCGGCCTCAACCCTAGAGAAAGGGTGTTTAGACATTCATGTTTGAATTCAACATCAAAAATAAATAATTTAAAATACCCAAAAGTAACCTTCGAATAATGAAGTTCAAAGAACCCTAAGAAAAGTATTAATAGTGTTTTTGCCTCTGCAGTACATGCCAAAGTGTTCCAATTGTGTTTCCCATGTTGGATTTTATACTAGGACAATTTAATCTTGGGGTGGACTACATCACGCATCGCTGGGGTCAGTTCACTGCAATAAAGGGTGCGTCGCCTGCTCTGTTGCATTGTGATGAAGGGCGCATCGCGGGCTAATTGCCCCCTCCACTGAAATTAGCCTTCAAATATTTTTCTAAGGCAAAGGATCCCCAATCTGGAGCCCGCGTCGTGGGCTAATCATCCGCCTTAACTGGAATTTGCATCTAAGAATTTCACTAAGGCACAAAACCTTTTCTTCTTAGCTAGTTGCTCTACTACTTGCTCCAGCCTCCCGGCTTGCTTTCCAACTCCTTCCAGTGTCCTCGATACTTAATCTACCATCATCGGTCATCACTTTATTTCAGTCACGCATCCACTTGAGCCAAACTTCATCAAAAATCTATCTTGCATTACTAATCATGTCTATTAGCTCAAATCATGAAATTACACACCAAACACAATAAAAATACACATTTTAGCTCATAGAACTAGGCCTATCATGGGTGAATATTGGTGCTTGGACATATAAATACTCCTAAGATCACCAACCCACACTTAGAACCTTGTTCTTCCTCAAAAAATTCAAAAAATACTATATTCAATTAAGCTTAATCATCACAACCTAGGCAAAATACTTATGTTGGGCATTCATAGATCAAACAAAGAATTTCAGCTTAAAATATGTCAATTCACTTCTAAAAATATGGGATTGCTATTTTCCAACTTCTTTACCTGAAAAGGGGATTCCCAGTCTGTTGTCAAACTCAACAAAGTTGTTCAATCGAGAAAATTATACGTCACATGGCTGTCATCCACATGCACCCTCACAATGAGAAAGCTTCCCACATTCATTCTCAATCTTATAATATATAACAGAAAGGGGATTTCAACAAAAAAAACCTCTCACTCTCAATAAATAATTCATACACGATAGATAATGAACCATAAGCTTGCCCTTAGTGTACTACTCCCCTTATTGGGATGAAGGATCAACTACGTCTTTTAGGGTTGTAATGTAAGCTAAGGGTCGGGTAAAAACTATTTGGGTAAATAGTGACTGATCTCCCTAAGTGCTTTCGTACATCATCTTAACACTTAGATCATCGAAGTAAATAAAACAAATAAAGTACAAGGAATAACAAAACAAATAGAGTACAAGGAATGAAATTCCACCACCCCACACTTAAAGTGAAGCACTGTCCCAGTGCTTGAAAAATAAGATTAGTATGTTATAGGGAAAATCTCCCTAGTCATATCCCATCTATATCATCATCAGATTCTGGATCATAAGCTTCCGCTCCCAAGTCTGGATCATCATCGTCTGTATCTGTCTTCTTTGACTCTAAATCTGAATCAAGTAGTCGACGCTCCTCGTTAGTAGGCACATCATCATCAACAAACTCTATAAAATTAGGGACTATCCGTATCATGGTCCTCGTATGATGACCAAAAGGATAGTCCAACTCTATAGCTCTAATATAATACGCCATACTTTTCCTAGCTTAGTTTAGCTCCTAGAATGTCAAGGGTCAACTTTTAAAATGTATAACTCTTGATACATGAATTTTCCATCTGTAGACCCACCAAATGGTAGATAATTGAACCAGCTTTCCAATGATACCAATTTCTCCTTAATCCGATACTCGGTTAAGAAGTTATGGTTATTTTAGTGAAAAATAGTAGAGCACTGTGTCGCGGTGAGGTGCAGAATCATAATTGTCCAATTTACAATGAAGCACCACAATTATCCCGCATCACAGTGAAGTCCAAATTCCCATTCATCCCTTTCCAGTAGCTCACTGCGATTGGATGAAATCACACCAGAAATCTCAATGGGACAGACACCGCATTGCGGTGGAGTGCAAAATAGTACTCATCCTTTTCCAGTGATGCAATACAAACTTCATGCCAGAGGCCAAAATGGCATCCGTCCTTTTCTAGTAAGCCACCGCGATAAGCACCGAATTGTGGTGGGGCCCAAAATTGGGATTTCAGTTTCAAGTTAATTTTTTCAAAGGGCAATCTAGACATTTTCTAAGCCCCAATTCGTGAAAAATACTAGATTAAACCTATTCTAAGCATAATATGATTACTTTTTATCAAATTACTCTCCAAGCAAACCTAGAACCTCAAAACTTAAACCTCAAGAAATCCAAATTCCACCATTCTTTTTCCAAGATAACCCAAAATTCAAGAACTTCAAGAATCAATCTTTAAGAGTAAAAATAGGAACTCAAAATTCAAGCTTCTTCATCTATTAATCAATTAAGATATGTGGGGTCATGAACAAGGATAATTCTTTCATCCCTGTGCCCAAAATTAGTTTTAAAGTTGAATTTTATATGAAATTATATGAATTTCAGTATGGGGTTTATATCCACTCTTTATTATTTGAAGATTTTGAGATTACAATTGATTTAGATGTTGAATTGTATGTCTACTTTTGTATTTTTATGTGCATGACATTAATTCCCAGATTTAGAACCGAATTATCAAGATTTTCATTATTTAGCAAGAACTTTAGGATGATTTGACATGGGTTATTAGCTCTAGTTTGAATATTGATATTTCAAGAAGATTATGCTTTTAAGCATCTCATGAATTGTTATATTAAGATTTTGAACAAAGATTTGATCTTTTTATCTTTTCTTAGATATGGAATTTACTTTACAGATTTAACTATAGTTTACAGTAAACAGATTTACTAGAGATTTTTATTGTAAATCCTTATACTATTTTTAAAGTTAGATTTCCTACAAAATGAGCATACAAATTAAAGGGAGTAGTATTTAGCACCGAGTTTCTTAGAATTGTGTTACAAACTCTTAGAGATCACAACTTATTCGCCAAATTTAGCAAATGTGAATTTTGTCTAAGGTCAGTAGCTTTTCTCGGTCATATTATTTCTGCTGATGGCATTATAGTTGATATCTAAAAGATAGAAGAATTAAGAAACTAGGCTAGACCTATCTCTCCATCAGACATCAGGAGTTTTTTTAGTTTTAGCAGGCTATTATAGATGTTTTGTTGAAGGTTTTTCTTTTATTGCATCCCTTATATATAGATTAACTCAGAAGAAAGTTAAGTTTTAGTGGTCAGATTTTTGTGAGAAGAGTTTTCAGGAGTTAAAGACTCGATTCACTTTAGCCCCAGTTTTAGTGCTACTTGATAGTTCAAATGGATTCATTGTCTATTGTGATGCTTCTAGAATCAGTATGGGTTATGTTTCAATGTAGAGAGGTAAGGTTATTGCCTATGCCTCTAGATAGCTTAAGACTCATGAAAAGAACTATCCTACCTATGATCTTGAGTTAGTTGTTGTTGTTTTTGCATTAAAAATTTAGAGGCACTATATTTATGGAGTGCATGTTGATGTATTTACGGATCACAAAAGTTTGCAATATGTGTTCATTGAGAGAGATTTAAATATTTGTTAGAGAAGGTGGTTAGAATTGTTGAAGAATTATGATATAAGTGTGTTGTATCATTCGGGCAAGGCCAATGTAGTGGTAGACACCCTTAGTAGACTGTTTATGGGCAGTGTTGCTCATGTAGAGAATGATAAGACAGAATTAGTTCGAGAAGTTCACCTGTTGCTAGATTGGGTGTGAGGTTGGTTAAATCAGCTGAAGGGAATATTTGAGTTCAGAGTAGTTCTAAATCTTCTCTAGTTTTTGAAGTGAAAGAGAAGAAGGATAAGGATTCTAGTTTGGTTAAAATGAAGGTTTCAATTAAAGACCAAAAGGTAGAGGTTTTATCCGAAGGGGGAGATGGTGTGTTGAGATACCAGAGTAGATTGTGTATGCCACGTGTTGATGATTTGAGGCTCCAGATTATGGCAGAAGTGCATGGTGTGCATTACTCCATTCATCCAGGAGCCACTAAGATGTACCGTAATTTGCGGGAAGTCTATTGGTGAAGTGGTATGAAGAAGGATATAGAAAAATTTATAGCCAAGTGTGTGACTTGTCAACAGTTTAAGGTAGAGAACCAAAGACCTAGTGGCACTTTGCAAGAGTTTGGTATTCCCACTTGGAAGTGGCAAGAGGTGAATATGGACTTTGTGATTGGATTACCCCATTTGAGTCGTCAGCATGATTTGATTTGGGTTATTGTAGACAGATTGACCAAATCAGTCCATTTCTTTCCAGTTCACATGTCCTACATAACTAAAGATTATGCTAAGCTATATATCAGAGAGTTAGTTAGATTGTATAGAGTTCCCTTGTCCACTATTTCGGATAAGGGTAATCAGTTTACCTCTAAATTTGGAAGGCCTTTCAGAAGGGTCTTGGTACCCATTTTCATCTCAGTTCATCTTTTCATTCGTAGAAAGTTGGTCAGGCAGAGAGCACCATTCAGACCTTAGAGTATATGTTGAGGGTATGTGTTCTTGATTTCAAAGGAAGTTTGGATGACCACTTGCAATTGATCGAGTTTGCCTACAATAGCAGTTACTATTCTAGTATTCAGATGGCCCCATTTGAGGCTCTTTATGGGCAGAGATCTAGATCACTCGTCGTTTGGTTTAAAGTGGGTGAGGCCATTATTATTGGGCTAAATATGGTATTTGAAGCCATGGAGAAAGTTAATTTGATTCGAGAGAGATTGAAAACAGCTTATAGTCATGAAAAATCTTATGCAAATGTAAGAATGAGAGATCTTGAGTTTGAAGTAGATGATCTTATGTATTTGAAGTTTCACCCATGAAGGAGGTGGAGAGATTTGGCAAAAAGGGGAAGCTTAGTCCCGATTATGGGTCCCTACAGGATTTTGAGTCGTGTGGGGAAGGTAGCGTATGAGCTTGAGCTACCGCAGACTTGTCATCAGTTCACCCATTGTTCCATGTATCCTTGTTGAAGAAATGTATGGATTATTCATATATTATAGTCCCTCTAGAAAGCACAGACATTCAGAATAGCCTTTCATACAAAGAGCTTCCAATAGAGATTCTTGATCATCAGATCCATAGACTAAGGAACAAAGAAGTTCCCTTAGTCAAAGTTCTATGGAGAAATCAGTCTGTTGAGGGTGCTACTAGGGAAGCAGAAGTAGACATGCATACCAAGTATCCTCACCTTTTCTACATAAACTCAGATTCATCCTAAGGTAACAGTCTTCCTTAATTAGTTCTTTTCTAGCCTCAGATTCAGCCATATAGTTATCTTCATGTAAATTCATGCATTCATAGATTAGTTCAGTCTCTTAGTATGCTTTAGATTCAGTCATGCAATTTTGTTTTAGTTATGCATTCTAGCATATAGCCTCAGTACCTCAGTATCTTCAGTTTAACTGGACTTATTTGAGGACGAATGTTCCCAAGAGGGAGATATTGTAATACCCCAAACTTTTCCTAGCTTAGTTTAGCTCCTAGAATGTTAAGGGTCAACTTTAAAAATTTATAAATCTTGATACGTGTAGAATTTTCCATATCTATTCCCACTAAATGGTAGATAATTGAACCAGCTTTTCAACGATACAAATTTTGCCTTAATTCGATACTCGGTTGAGAAGTTATGGAGATTTTAGTGAAAAACAGTAGAGCACTGCATCGCGGTGAGGTGAAGAATCTCAATTGTCTGATTTCTAGTGAAGCACCACAATTAGCCCGCGTCACGATGAAGTCTGAATTCCCATTCATCCCTTTCTAGTAGCTCATCACGATTGGCTGGTATCACGCTAGAAATCTCAATGGGACAGATACCGCATCACAGTTAGAGTAAAATGACACTCATCCTTTTCCAGTGAAGCAACGCGAGTTCACCGCATCGCGCCAGAGGCCAAAATAGCACCCGTCCTTTTCTAGTAAGCCACCGTAATAAGCACCACATCACGGTGGGGCCCAAAATTAAGATTTCAGTTCCGAGTTAATTTTTCCAAAGGGAAATCTAGTCATTACCTAAGCCCCCAATTCATGAAAAACACTAGATTAAACCTATTCTAAGCATAGTATGATTACTTTTCATCAAATTACTCTCCAAGAAACCATGGAACCTCAAAACTTAAACCTCAGGAAATCCAAATTCCACCATTCTTTTTCCAAGATAACCCAAAATTCAAGAACTTCAAGAATCAATCTTCAAGAGTACAAATAGGAACTCAAATTTCATGCTTCTTCATCTATTCATCAATTAAGGTATGTGGGGTCATGAACAAGGATAATTCTTTCATCTTTGTGCCCAAAATTAGTTTTAAAGTTGAATTTTATATGAAATTATATGAATTTCAGTCTAGGGTTTATACCTACTCTTTACTATTTGAAGATTTTGAGATTACAATTGATTTATGTTGAATTGAATGTCTACTTTCGTATTTTTATGCGCATGACATTAATTCCCAGATCTAGAATTATATTTTCAAGATTTTCATTATTTAGCATTAACTTTATGATAATTTGACATGAATTTGATGCATGAGTTATTAGCCCTACTTTGAATATTGATATTTCAAGAAGATTATGCTTTTAAGCATCTCAGGAATTGTTATATTCAGATTTTGGACAAAGATTTGATCTTTTGATCTTAGCTTAGATATGGAATCCACTTTAAGGATTTAACTAGAGTTTACAGTAAATAGATTTACAAGAGGTTTACAATGTTTTCATTGTAAACCCTTATACTAGTTTTAAAGGTCGATTTCTTATAGAATAAGTATACAGATTAAAGGAAGTATTATTTAGCACCAATTTGGGTATGTTTATATGCCCCAGAACTACGAGCCTACGTAGGTTCAGATTATTCCCATTTCTATATGGATGACAGTTACAAATGTGATAACTTAGATTAGGTTATACTCCGTGGCAAGAGTATCATATCTCTCCCTAATGTGAGATTTTTCTCTAAGAGAACTAGATGCTGAACTCCATGTTAGCTCACATGGTTTGTGTCGGTTAGAAGAACCTCCCTACAACCTACAGAAAAGAGTAATCATAACAGAAAAGGTTTCAGAGACTAAGTGTAAAGGCTCACAACTTTATTCAGATATTTCTTTACATAAGACATTAGCTACTAGATTTCAGCTTTCAGTTTACATCTATAAAAGTGAGTCCTTTCTACACTTAGACCACATCATTAAAGAGATAGGATACTAGTACAACTTTTAGAACTAAGTGTTATGACTCGCATGATTTATGTAGTATGTATTATCACTCATGATTTATGATTTCTAGCTTTTAGTTATTCCAACCAATGTGAGTCATTTACACTTAACATGCATTATTTTTACAAGTTTATGCAAACATTGAGATATTATTTTACTTATGCATCCACCCTTATATACTCAGTACATTCCAGAAGTACTGATCCATATATACGTCTATGTGCTATATTGTCTCATAATGTAGGTTTGAGTGCTCAGTTTCAACAGTGTGAGTGATATCAAGCATCTCCATCTATATCCCGATAGTTGGTAAGTCCCCATAGTTTAGGGACCCAGTCATTCAAATTTTCTAGCTTATTGTAGTAGTTGATTCAATATATTCAGTCAGTTTGAGTTAGTTGGGGGCTTGTCCCAGTGGGTCTCTAGTTATTAGTTATAGAGGCTTGTCAGATGTTAGATATAGTTCAAATTTCTAGTATTGATTGTTCAGACTTTTACGTCAAGTATTTTTAGATATCATGTACAGATAATATTAGCTTAGCTTAGACAAAATTTTGCATTTTTAGCTCTGATTATATCTCTACATTTCTTTATTATGAGCTTTAGATTTAGAAGAAGGCTTACAGGGTTAGCTTGAGGCTACTCGTAGTCTTGAGCATCATGTGATGTCTCGGGAGCCATTTTTAAGGCATTACATCTAATCTCCTGCTGGGTAGCTGGAAGCCCACCAATCCACAACTAAAGCATCTGTAGCCTATATATCCGAGTAGTGATCTCATCATTCAAAGACTGACGCTGGGGAATAGTCAATGCAGAACCATAAGCTAGACTTCCCTTAGTATGGGATACATTAATAGGATGGGTGTCCACAGGTAGCCTATAGTCCAGGTCCTTCTCCTCTACCTTCTAATCTTGGAGGAATCTTATCAGTATGCCCCCAAATCCATACCTTTGCTCCGGACAAAGATGCATCGTTTTCATAACCAAAAAATTCATTAAACCCATGTTCACATCAACATTATTACATATTAAGGCATAAATAAGACATACCCTATCGCGTGGCACATCAGTCAGGTGTGTCTCCTGTATAAGATAAGTGTAGATAATCTTCACCCAAATTTGGGCCTCCTTGTTCATCTGACTGAAGAGTAATATGAGGTTAATGGCACTTTCTTTCTTGCGGTCCCATCTTGATGTTGAGTGATTGTCGCACAATAAATGGATGATGTCAACATATGATTTTCTATATTCATCAGCTCAGGGGCTTAGCATCAACTTCAGGTATACCGAGAAGAACATTCAACAAATGAGCATTGAAAGTGACAACCTGTCCTCGTATCTTGACTTCTAAGTCCCTATCCCATAGGACCCAGTTAGCATAAAACTCCCTGACAAGGCTCAAGTTTCACTCATGAGGCTGTATGAGCATGAAGTCCCAGTGTAACTCTTCTATCTGTCACACAATACTGGGAAACTCTCTCAACAGATTCTCCCTATAAATGAATTAGCTGGCCATATACTTAAACTCACCATTCTCTGCATACTATTTCCGTCCAACCTCTATAACCCATCTAGTACCATATATCCTCACTTGCCCATATGGGAGAAGTGAAGGGTGAGACGCACTACAACTTTGTCTATTCTTTTTCCTTGCTGGCTTAGAAGGTCACGTCTTGGTCTTGCCCTTTTGTTGTTGACCAGACATATCACCTGTCAACAAAACATGAAACAACCATATCAAACGGGGTGAGTATGTTGAACTAGAAAACACTATGTGTGTGGATAGTGGTTAGAACACCCCACACTTAGTTGCTTGCACAAATGCGTGGGTTGGAATGCTAGGGTACTCAGACTTCCCTTTAATTAACAATATGCATCAGCAAGATTTCCCACATATTTAAATAAAATAACTTATCTTTCTTCCAATTTATAACACTTATAGTCATCTCCACTTTATCAAACAAAACTTTAGATGTACATACTTGATATTTCAACATTTGTGCATGATTTCACATAAAAGTAGTCAATTGACTTGCATATTACAACATTTTAACAAGCACTATGTGAGTGGAGGGTGGTTAGAAAACCCCACACTTAATTAATATTGTGGTTGTGCAATCGGACCTCCTCAAGGTATTTAGTTTTCCCTTTTTATCAAAATACACCACACATACTAATTTTGGTGCCATGACTCAACCCGCATTTACTATCACAAAGTTAGCCCATACATGTACTATGCCATAAATACTCATGTGTTAACAGTCTATTGCATTAATGAACAAGCACTAAACAATAAATAGTCTAATGACACATGCACTGAAACATCCTACTTCCATGGTACAAAGTGCTGTATAACTCACATATCTCACAAAATTTTCTACAAAGTAACTATATACTTCAAGTATGGCTAACATTTTATCATTTCTTGCACTTAATTAAGTAATAGAATTAAGAGTGGGGTATTTACTTGAAGAAGATGAAGAAGAATATCCTTTTTTCTTGAGAACAAAGAACAAAATTGAGTGAAACGTATTTGGTTATGGGGATTTAAGAGCGGAACGGGCAAGGGTAAAGGAGTGAATGGGATTTGAAAATTAAGAGGGTATTTAAAGAGATTTCGGAGTAGGGGACCAAATTTTTGGAATTCTTAAATGGGTAGGGATTGGACACGCATCGCGAGCTTTATCCCGCCGATACAAAGCGGGCACCATGGGCTCTACTCTTCCGCTCTAGGCCAGGTACTGCGGGCTCCATTCCCCCACTCTAGGTGAGGCATCGTGGGATAATCCCCCGTGCTCACTATAATGCCAAAATTTTGGCATGGATTTTAATCTTTTGGGGAAATATTTCATTCCTCCTATTCTTTTTCACCCTGTACCATTCCATATTGCCTATTTCACTTACTTGAAAACTTCCTTTGATCAGTCCTTGGTACTCCCCACTTTTAGTTCTCTCTCATGCCACCGCCAAGGTTCTCATTCCTGTACACTAAAACAAAAATGATTAAATAGCATAAGAAAAAATGGGTTTCGTCCCACTCAGCGCCTTAGTTTTGGTTGTGGCACGACACTTTTTTTTTGTATTTTTTATTTCTTTTTTATTTTCTTTTTCTTTTTCTTTTAACGACAAGGCAATAAACTACTTAGTACACTACATTTATGGGTTGACTCCCACGTAGCACCTTAGTTAACATAGTGGAATGATCCAACTCAATCTTCACTCATCCACAAAGGTGATGGACACATTGTGCTGATATGCATGATCCGCCCAATAATGCTTCATCCACTTCCCTTTCACCAAGAATTTTTCAGTCTTCTCCTTGTTCCATAGTTCAAAAGCTCCATAAGGCATCATTCGCACCAACTTAAATGGCCCAAACCACTTAGAACACAACCTACCTGGAAACAACTTCAATCTTGAATTAAATAGCAACACAAGTTGTCCAGGCTCAAAAACTCTATTCAGAATCTGCTTGTCATGCCATTTCTTAGTATTCTCTTTGTACAGTCTTGTATTCTTATAAGCATGGAGATGAAAATCGTCAAGTTCATTCAGCTTCAACAATCTCTTCTCACCAACTGTCTTTATATCAAGGTTTAGTTTCTTAACTTCAAAATAAGCTTGATGCTTAAGCTCCACAGGAAAATGGTATGCTTTCCCATATACCAAGCGATATTGATAGGTCCTAATGGATGTCTTATAGGCTGTCCTAGATGCCCATAGTGCATCATCTTGCTTTTTTGACCAATCCTTTTGCTAGCCATTTACAGGCTTCTAGAATATTTGCTTGATTTCTCGATTAGAGACTTCTACTTGGCCACTCATTTGTGGGTAATACGCAATGTCCACCTTGTTCCTCACACCATATTTAGCTAACAGATTTTTGAATCAAGTGTTAACAAAATGCATACCTCCATCACAGATAATAGCTTTGGGTGTGCCAAAATGAGAGAAGATATGCTTCTTTACAAACTTTATTACAACTCTCGCATCATTCGTAGGTAAGGCAATAACTTTTACCCACTTAGATATGTAATCGACTGCCATGAGGATATATAATTTACCATAAGATGGGGGAAATGCACCCATAAAATCTATCACCCTAAACATCGAATACCTCAACTTCAAGAATATTGTTCAGGGGTATCTCATGGCGCCTTGATATTGTATCTAATCACTAACACTGATCACACCCTTTTATAAAGACAACTGCATCTTTGAACGAAATTGGCCAAAAAAAGTCTGATTGTAACACTTTTATAGCTGTTTGTTCACCCCCATGATGGCTACCATAAGGAGATAAAGGGCACTTTTGTAGCACTTGTTTAGATTCAGCTTCGGAAACACATCTACACACAATCCTATTAGGACCCTATTTGAAGAGAAAAGGTTTACCCCATATGTATGCACGAGAATCATGTAACAACTTCTTTCTCTATTGATTGGTAGCTTCGGGAGGTTAAACCATCCACACTAACAAATTTACAATGTATACATACCAGGGAAACTCACACATATCGAGTGCCACCAACTTCTCATCTGGGAACTCTTCTCAAATGTAAAGTGTATCACCAGCAATGTGATCACAATTCTCTAGCCTTGACAGATTATTTGCCACTTGATTCTCCGCTCTTTTTAGGCACACACTTCTAGATCAAATTCTTAAAGCAATAGAATCCACCTTATTAATCATGGCTTTGCATATTTTTTGTTGAACAAATACGTAAAGGAAACATGGGCTGTGTGAACAATTACCTTGGTGCCCACCAAGTATGATCTAAATTTGTCGAACACATAGATGAGCGCTAGCATCTCCTTCTTTATGATTGTGTAATTCATCTGGGTATTATTTAAGACTTGCATTCATAATAAATAGAATGAAATACCTTGTCTTTTGCTACCTCAAAACCGCTTCAACAGCCACATCACTGGCATCACACATAAACTCAAATAGTAATGCCCAATCTAGAGAAATCAAGATGGGTGCTTCAATCAGTTTCTTTTTCAGCCTCTCAAAATCTTCCTAACACTCAGCCCCAAAATCAAATTTTGCTTCTTTTTCCAACAGTTTACACATAGGACTTGCAATCTTCAAAAAATCTTAGATAAACCTCCTGTCAAACCCTACATTCCCCAGGAAACTTCTCACTCCCTTCACTATCATAGGATATGGTAGATTTTTGATTACTTTAACTTTGGCTCTGTCCACTTCAAGTCCTTTGTATGGCACCTTATGGCCAAGGACTATTCCTTTCTTAACCAAAAAGTGACACTTCTCCCAATTCAAGACAAGGTTTGTCCCCTTATAATGAGCTAAAACTTGATCTAGATTCTACAAGCACACATCAAAAGAGTTACCATATATAGAGAAGTCATCCATAAATACCTCGATAAATTCCTCAACCATGTCATAGAAAATTGCCATCATGCATCTCTGAAACATTGCGGGTGCATTGCATAAGACAAAACGCATGTGTCTGAACACATATGTACCTAATGGATAGGTAAAAGTGGTCTTTTCCTGATCTTCTGGCACTATTGTGATCTGATTATACCCTGAGTAAATATCCCAAAAGAAATAGTATTCTTGCCTTGCCAACCTATCTAGCATTTGATCAATGAATGGGATAAGATAATGTTCCTTTCTGGTAGATTCATTCAGCTTTCAATAATTGATACAAATCCTCCAACCAGTTACTATACGAGTGGGAATTAGCTCATTAACTTCATTGGTCACCACAGTCATCCCACCTTTTTTTGGGATGCAGTGCACTGGGCTAACCTACTTGCTGTCAGATATGGGATAGACAATCCCAGCATCAAGCCACTTCATGACTTTTTTTTGTACTATTTCCTTCATCACCAGATTCAATCTTTGTTGTGGCTGCACACTTGCCTTATAACCTTCTTCCATGTATATATTATGCATACAAAAAGCCAGATTTAATCTTGTGATGTCTGACATTTGCCACCCAATTGCCTTCTTCCTTATTTTCAAAACTTCATTGCTTCCCTTACCAGCACATCAGATAAAACTATAGACAAAATAATAGGTAGGGTATCATTGTCACCAAGGAAAGCATATTTCAAGTGAGAAGGAAGAGCCTTGATCTCTAATTTTTGAGTTTTATCAACAAATGACTTGGGCGAGGGGCCAACTGGCCTATTTAATGGCTTAAAAGCAAGCTTTCTCATGTCAATAATAGCCAAATCCATAACTTGAACCAATTCAAGCACCTCTACATCACCATAAAGATCATAACCCATCAAAGCTCGCTCGAGTGGATCATCGGACAATAATATATAGAGCTCGAACGCAAGGTGTATAACTAATATAGAAGATAATTCTTCATATATAGCAGGCAACTTCAGTGCCTTATATATATCAAAAACCTCCACTTTGTCATGCGCACTCATAGTCATCTTCCCTACACTTATATCAATAAGTAATTGCCCTGTTTCTAGGAATGGGTATCCTAAAATAAATGGAACAACTAGATCAACTTCAAAACTAAGAATAATAAAGTCTATTGGAAAAATTAGTGATCCCACTTGCATTAATACATCTACAACAATTCCATTAGGCCTAGCAAGGGACCTATCATCCAATTGCAAAATAATGATCATGGGTTTGTGACTCCCAAGACACATCTTTTGAAACAAAGATATGGGCATAAGATTGATGCTCTCCCCTAAGTCACACAACCCACGAGCACTGATGGCCTACCCGATAGTGATCTGTAAAGTAAAACTACCTGTATCTTTTATCTTCTTGGGCAATTTATTCTGTATATTTGAGATACACTCCTCAGTAAGTTCAACTGTAGAATACTCTATCAACTGGTTCTTGTTTGCCACTATGTATTTCAAATACTTTGCATACTTCAACATACTCTATAGAATATCAATAAGAGGAAGATTGACATGAACCTGCTTTAGAAGATCTAAAAACTTCTTGTAACTTGTATCCTCTCGGTGCTTCTACTGCCTTTGAGTGAATAGTAAAGGTATAGTCTTCTTCTCCAATTGGGTTTCATCACTTACAACTTTATCTTTGACCACTTTCTCATTATTCTTTTTAAATTCATCATCAATAGCTGTGGGATTGACCTACTCCAATTCCGCTCCCATTAACTACAAACTAGTCCTTGTTGTGACTACATTTACCTGCTTTAGATTTACCTCTAGATTACTAGGTAAGCTTCCTTGAGGTCTAGGGTTTTGTGCTCCTATAATCTGACTAATTTACTACTCTAAATTCTTCATAATCAACTATTGATTATTCATATCAGCTGCTAATTATGCACGAGAAGCTAAAAGTTGCTTCATTATCTTCTCTAAATTGCTATTGATTCTATTGTACCGACCCCTTATACTGATTATTTTTCTGTGCTTGATTTCCATCCCATGAAAAATTAGGCTGGTTTCTTTAATTGGGATTATAGGTGTTACCAAAGTTCTATTGTCTGTGATTATTTATATTCCCCATATAATTAACAAAATATGGATTAACTGCACAAGCATCTGCTGCATGCTCACTACCTATACAAATCTCACACCAAGAATTTACTTGTTAGACTACATTAGCTGTAGCTGCTACTTGCAAAACCCCCAACTTATGTTGTTAAACTGAGTAAGCATTTGATTTTGCATTGCTGCAAGTTGAGCTCACCAAGCAGTGAACTGATCTACCTTTAACACACCTTCCACATTCTTAAGAGCAATCCTTGAGTCAACATGCCATTCAGGATTCCATTGTGAAATTTGATTAAGTGTATCTTATTCATTATATGTTTTCTCTAGAGCTTTCCCACCAGCTGCTGAATGCAAGAGAATCTTTTTCTTTGGCTCAAGACCCTATATGAAAGTGTAAACAAGAACATCATTAGACTGATGATAGTGAGGGTAATTTTTTAGCATACCCTTAAACCTTTCCCAAGCTTAGAAAGATTTTCTCCTTCTTTCTACCTAAAACTTAGAATCTCACATCTCAAACATGCATTCTTCCCTAATGGAAAGAATCAAATTAGGAACTTCTGAGCTAGATCATCCCATGAAGTGATGGAGAGTGGTGGTTCAACATGTAACCACCTTTTTGCTTCCCTAATTAGAGAAAAAAAGAAGAGAGTTAATATAATATAATCAGTATTTATCCCTTCAGGAATGTAGGTATCACTAATTTCCAGGAAGGTCTGTATGTGCTGCTGTGGGTCTTCATGTGAAAATCCAGCAAATTGCCTAGCCAAATTCAGCAACTGCACCATATTTTGCTTTAATTCAAATCGAGCTTGTGAATACTATTAGTAGTATGGTTTATGAGAGAGATTTCCACCTCATGAATAGGTCTTACAGCTGCTTGATCAGGAGCAACTGGAATCATCGGAGATGGAACACGTCTGACATTTGGATTAGCTGGATTATTTGGATCAACTAGATTAGTATCTCTTTGTTCCACCATTTGAACCTACTGAATTAGATAATGAGATCTTCACCTCTATTGAATTACCAGTTCTGGTTCCAAATAAGCTCTACTAACTCTTCTCTCGCCAATCCTGTATTTAGCTAATCCTGCAAAAGTCAACCACTAAGATCAAGTCGTTAACAATTAAACTAATTATCAAAAATAAAAAAATTTACTAGTCCCCAGCAACGACACCAAAACTTTGTTTCATTCTAATGCACACACAAGTGTACATAATTGTACAAGTAATATAGTGACTAGAATAGTTGGATATCGTACCCACGAGGACTATGCAACTAGCAATTAAACCAACTTTAGATTTTGAAAAAAATGTAGTAAGTGTATAAAGGTATCAAAATGATTGTGAAGATTCAAGGTAAAATATTAATAATTAAGAAAGAATAAAAAGCGACAAAAGCAACATAAGCTGGGTTGTAATCAATAATAGAGAGAATTCCAGGGTTGAGACACTTTTGACAATCCTACAAATCTCTATTCTTATCGTAGTTTAGTTGATTATTGGGTCATTGATTCATAGAGATTATAGTATGATCATGGTCTCCCGACCTGTAATTGTCTCCCCAAATTGGACATTACAACTACATTATTGAGCGGGGATCTAATCATCTAACTAGATGAAAATAGCTATCTTCCTGATAGTGAACCAAACAAGGCTTCTAGGTACATCCCTATCCTATATGCTAATTCACATCCCTTATTTTATAAAAGAATGAGAAACTTGCTCCTTAATATCTTTGTTTTATCGTACGATTCTCCTCCTGAATTTACATAAGAATATAGATTTGTTCTAATGGTGTTCATTCATCAAAATAGTAAGCACAAGAGATTAAGAACAACCTAAATGATAATTCAACAAGAATATACGATAAAGAATATCAAAGTATAATCATATCTTCGGCCTCAACCCCATAGAAAAGGTGTTTAGCCACTCATGTTTGAATTCAACATAAAAAATAAATAATTAAACATACCCAAAAGTAATCTTTGAATAATAAAGTTCAAAGAACCCTAAATAAAGTATTAATAGTGTTTTTGCCTCTGCAGTACGTGCCAAAGTGTTCCAATTATTTTTCCCATGTTGGTTTTTATACTAGGAAAACTTAAGCTTGGGGTGGACTATACTACGCGTCGTGGGGGTCAGTGTGCAATAATGAAGGGTGCATCTCCCGCTCTGTTGCACCATCATAAAGGGCATGTCATCCACTCTGTTTCACCACGATGAAGGGCGCATCACGGTCTAATCGCCCGCCTCCATTGGAATTAGCCTTTAAATATTTGCTAAGGAAAAGGACCCTCAATCTGGAGCCCACATTGCGGGCTAATCGCCCGTCTTCACTGGAATTTGCATCCAAGAATTTCACTAAGGCACAAAACCTTTTCTCCTTAGCTAGTTGCTCTACTACTTGCTCCAGCCTTCTGGCTTTCTTTCTAACTCCATCCATTATCCTCGATTCTCAATATACTCAATCTACCATCATCGGTCATCACTTTATTTTAGTCACACATCCACTTGAGCCAAACTTCATCAAAAACCTATCTTGTATTACTAGTCATGTCTATTAGCTCGAATCATGAAATTACACACCAAACACAATAAAAATACATATTTTAGCTTATATAACTAAGCCTATCATGTTGAATATTGGTGCTTGGACATATAAATACGCCCAAGATCATTAACCTCAACCTACCTTGTAAACTTGATTTTGAGTATGGTAAATTGCATAGTTTAACTTGTTTTTAAACCCAATGCATTGCATTAATGGATACATATATTAAAAATAGATTTGGATGGAATTAGTGGCCATGGTTTTGGATTCTAAATAGAACTTGGGAGTACAATTTGGTTATGTGGATTGGTTTGGTATAAATATATTTGCTTGCAAATATATTGGTATGATGATACCAAGTGATAAATGCCTTAATGAATGACTCTGGGTTACTTGATTGGTTTATGTGAGAATTATTTTAATTTGGGATTAAGGAGGATTGTGTACCTCACTGTGAAGGTGTAAGTCCCAGAGATGAACACTGAAAACCATATTTTTCGGTGCTGGGGGTCTGTATGACCGTGTGCTTGGTGCACACGATATATATATATATAGATATATTTTTAGGATGGCTATTACCATGGTGGCTTTAATTTTCTCATGGTTTTTCCTTAGCTCACACGATAAACATGCACTAGGGCCTAGATATATAGCCCATGGATGCCTTTAGAACGGATTGAGCTACACAGTTTATGTTAAATCTTTAAAACTCGCATATTCAGACCCTTTTCTCTATCTTGACATTCTATATATATGCGTATATATATGTGTGTATATATATATATGTAAATATATATGTATATATATAATGAATATGTGCATTTTGTTATGATGGATTTTGGAAATGGCATTACTTTATCACTTTTCCTGAGTAATATGCAATGCTTATCCCATTGACCGTCCTAGTACACTACATCATTTCATGATGTAGAGTCTGAAGACTTTTCTATTTCTCCTTTGAAGCATTAGGTGGTTGAGTATGTCTATTGAGTTGCTGTGAAGTGGTGAACCTTCATTCATTCAGAAGGCCTTGTCATTTCATCATTCTTTCTTTATTGACTTAGTATTGTTTGATTCTTTTCTTTGGTCATTGTCGGGGGTATGTCAAAACTTAGTTGTTATTCTGGTTTTAGAGGCTATTATGGACAAGTGTGGGTTGGTTGGTTTTGACTCTTAGTTTTTTTTTAATTTTATCTTTTTATCTTTTTATTATTGTTTGACTAGCTTTTACTTTATTGTTATTATTTTGCTCTTGAGGTTAGGCTAAGGGGGTGGTCTCTGGTCCATAGCGGGCTTGAGATACCCGTTATGGCCACGCCTTGGTTTGAGTTATGATAGGTTTGGTATTTGAGCACTATTTAAGGTCATTGGTTATCCATAAAGATGTGTTGAGTAAAGTCCTTTTTATGGGTGTGTAGCATACCACACATATAATGTGGAGCCTACAAGGCATTTAGAAATGTTACCCTTTCTTTTGTTCTATTTAGGGATATAGATTCTAGTGTTATGAAACTTCTCTAACTCATGACTTTCTTGCATTTCAAATCATGCCTCCCTGAAGATATGATGTTCATAGAAACTTTATTCGAACCTCTGTTCCACCTGAGGAGAATGTGGAGGGGACCCGCGTTATTTATTGAATGAAGACTCGGTGTAGGGTCCCTGCTCCTGACTGTGCCACCCCAGGTGGAGTTTTACCGATTCCTACTAGTCCTTTTCTGGCTTTTTGAGCTGGTGATACTTATGACCATTCTCCTCAGGGAGATATCTCTATGCGGAGTTCCATCAATCTATTTATATCCTTACTTAGTTTGTGGCATCACAGTCTCGTCAGTCTGATTGTTTTGGTTCTGTTGCTCATTCATCTAAGGTCACCTGGGTTGGCCAGTTTATAAGGTTGAATCCTCTAACATTTATAGGCTCTAAGGTTAAGGAGGACCCACAGGGGTTTACTGATGAGATAGAGAAAATCTTTAGGGTGATGCATGCTACTGAGGTAGAGGGTGTGAAGTTTGTTGCATATCAATTAAAAGATATAGCTTATGAGTGGTATGAGGAGTGGGAAGCAATAAGGAGTGATAATTTTGAACAGGCGGTGTGGGATGAGTTTTCACATGGTTTTCTTGATCACTTATTTCCTTAGGAGTTGAGGGAAGCTAAGAATGACTTATTTGTTAATATGAAGTAGGGTAAGATGAGTGTCAAGAAGTATGCTCTAAAGTTTTAGCAGTTGTCTTGTTATGCTCTAGAGTTTGTATATAATATGAGGTCCCGAATGAGAAAGTTTGCTTCTGGTTTGTCGTGATTTAGTGCTGAAATGTAAGGATGCTATGTTGAATAATGATATGGATATCTCCAGGTTGGTGGTTTATATGCAGCAAGTTGAGAATGAGAAAAAGAAGCAAGTAGAAATGGAAGAAAGGCAAAATAACAAATTTAGATATTTAGAGCAGGGTATAGGTCAACAGAATAGTGGGATAGATGGTAGACAGTGGACCAAGAATAACAATTAGGGAAATTCGTATTCGTTTTCCAGTGCTCCTTATCCTAAGCCCTTAGATGATCATTGTTTTCGGGCTAGTAGTGGTCCTAAGGAACAGAGTGCTCATTCTCAGGCTAGTGGATCTCAGTCAGCCCCACCTTACCCTCCTTACCATTTTTGTGGGCAGATTCACCATAGATATTGTGAGAAAGGGAGAATTTGATATTATAATTATCGTCAGCATGGTCATATGCAACAATATTGTCCTTCAACCAAAGTTTTCACTGAGGCTAATAAAGTTTTGGTTTCCATTTCTTCAGTTCATGTCTCTAAGGGTGCTACTTCAGGTACTGACACTGGCCAAAATCATCTCTATGCTCTTGCTACCTGCCAAGAATCTAAGGCATCCTCAAATATGGTTACTGGTATATTACAGCTCTTTTCCTATGATGCTTATTGTTTGATTTATCCAGGTTTTAACCACTCTTATGTGACCCCTTATATAACTGTGCATTTTGGTTTTGGTCTTGAAATTATTTTCGATCCTTTTTTTGTGTCTACTCCGATGGGTGATTCTATAGTTAGTAGAAAAATCTATAAGGGTTGTGTGATGTATATCTTTCATAGGGAGACACTTATCGATTTGATAGAGCTTGATATGATGGATTTTGATGTTATCTTTGGGATGTATTAGCTTCATTTGTGCTATGCTTCTCTGGATTATAGGTCCCAAAGGGTCAGTTTTCACTTTCCTAATAAGCCGATATTAGAATGGGAAGGCAGTTCCTTAGTGCCCAAAAGAAGGTTTATTTCCTATATTAGAGTCCAGAAGTTGATTAAAAAGGGTGTTTTTCTCATTTGGTTTTGTTAAGGATTCTGACTCTGAAAGTTCTTCATTGCAATTTATACCAGTGGTAAGTGAATTTCCAGAAGTGTTTCCTGATGATCTTCCTGGAATTCCTACAAATAGAGAAATAGATTTTAGGATTGATCTTTTGTCGGATACTCATCCTATTTTCATTCCTTCTTATAGAATGGCCCCCACTGAATTAAAGGAGCTAAAAGAGAAATTGAAAGATCTTCTTGATAAAGGCTTTATTTGACCTAATGTTTCTCCTTAGGGTTCTCCTTTGCTTTTTATGCGAAAGAAAGATAGGCCCTTTCGGTTGTGTATATAATATCTTTAGCTGAATAATTTTACCATGAAAAATATGTGCCCTCTTCATAGGATTGAAGGTTTTTCTGATCAGCTTCAGGGATTCAGGTGTTTCTATAAGATTGATCTCCATTTGGGCTATCATCACTTGAAAATTAGGGAGGTTGATATTCCCAAGACTGCTTTATGAACCCGGTATGGTCACTATGAGTTTTGGTTATGACATTTGGTGTCATGAACCAACTTACAGGTCATGATGGAACCTACTAAATCCCACCAGTAGGTAAGCGAATACCATAACCTGGATGTAACACAATGGGTTAATTTGGTAGGAAATGCCAACACAGGCCAAATTTAATGAACACAATTTAAAATAAAGACAAAGTGTTCTAAATTAGATAAACAGTCATTATAAGATACCAATCTCATGACTTGGTAGAGCCAGTGTGTAACGCCTTGGGAGTACACCCTAGGCGCCACACGGTTCTTACGGTCCCGAGAGACTACAAGCTAACCCATGAGCTAGTACTTGCTGTGAGCACTGAATAATAACAACAAAATACATGTGCGGAATATATGAATACACCATAAGGTTTTAAATACTAAAACATTTCTGAATCATAAATATGGAAACAACAGTCTGAAAATAACTGTCTAAAACTGATAAAATAATGACAAAACTGACTGTCTATTTGAAATGCCTGAAAGCGTCTAAAACTGACTGAATATGAGTTGATGGGACTGACACCAACTAACTCCAACTAACTACTTAACTAAAAACATGAAAATAAAAATAGCCTGTCCTCGAAATATGAGGACTTACCACTGCTATGGATGATAATCTATAAAGTCTATGTGCGATTCGTAAACTGAGCATCAGAACCAATGATATGATACATCATAGCATAAAAAAAGAGTATGCAATCAGTACTTTGAATGTAATGGTATGCTAAATGAGGTAGGCTAATATGCATGATTTCATGTGCATGGATAGTAACTAATTAAATAAATGGCATGAAATACTAAACAGAACGCATGAAATCTATTAGTACTGAAGCTGCATGAAATCTGTAAATACTAAGAATGCATGAAATCTGTAAAGAATAAGAATGCATGACCAGGCATAAATATGTTCTGAATATAATTTGTATACAGAGATACTGAAATCTGATAATTGGATTACTAATATCTGTATGCTATAGTCAGGCAACTATACTAGATTGAGACTGTGGGAGCTATCATTTAACTGACATGCCCCAATGAGCAATTTGGGGTCCAACATGTCTAACTGGAATGGTGTCAGTACTGTGCCATGGGTACTAATACTAACTGTGTGGATCCACTAAAGTGTTGTCCCAAAGTACTAAGGGTTACCCTCAACTGGCAGGTTAACATCTCAACCTACGCTGACTATATAGTTCTAGAATGTGGGGACTACTACTAAAGATCACACCCTCAACTGAAAGGTGTGCCCCCATCCCTGGATTTGCTCGGTGCTAAATCCTACTCCTAACTGAACTGCTCAGAATACTGAACTATGCTACGATTAACTAATGATGATAACAGAATGAACTAATAATGTTCATAACATTTTCTGAAACTATTCTGAAGATACTGAGACTATGTAAACAAAAATGGTTTTAGGCATTTCATCAAACACTTGATGTTCATAGTTCAAGCTAAGCATGGGAATGGTTTAAAGCTTGTAGAAATAGCATGATTTCAACACCAACATCACCAATTCTGAATTAAATTAGTGAATAACAACATTAAACAAGTGGGGTTTGACAAACAACAACTATTTCATGTAAACATGGTCTAGAATTACAATTCATGGGAGTTCATGGTTAAAATCACAATTTAAAATCATAATAACTTGTAAAGATCATAACTTTGAATTTAAAGTTGGGTACTTGGGCTCCCTGGGTGAAAGGGACCCATGAATGAACACTTAACATACCTGGGTTGATGAAATCGTGAGAGTTAACGTTGAATTCTTGAGATTTGATCTTGAATTTTGAAGGCTAGGGTTTGTTCTAGAAAGAGGGCTACTTTAATTTAAGTAAATTGTGAAAATAATGAGCAATTAGTGCTCTTTGGTAATTAAATAGTGAAAATAATGAGCAAGTAGAGAAAAAGATATGCTCATTTGAAGTTGACTAAATCAACATTCCTATTGAAAATTCAATCGGTAAGGAATATTTTGATTCATCTAATAGCTGGTAGTCATTTGAAACCTTATAATACATCAAACTAACTCATAAAACTATCAAATAACCATAATGTACTATGCATGATCTTGAAACATGGTGCTAACATTGGTTTGGATTTTCGGGGTATTATAATATCTCTCCCCTTGGGAACATTCGTCCTCAAATGAGACTGGCTAAGTTGAAAACACTGAGGAACTGAGATTACATGCTAAATATACATGATGAAAACATGATTACATAGCTGAGTCTGAAACATCGCACATGATTGAACTGGTTCTGTGAATGCATGACTGACATGAGAATGATATACAGCAGAAACTGAGCATGGGAATGAGAAAGTCTAAGAAGATTGTTACGTTAAGCTTAGTCTGAGTTTGTAGAGAAAAGATAAGGGTACTTGGTTCATATATTTGCTTCTATTTCCCAAGTGGCTCCCTCACAAACTGATTCTGCCAAAGAACTTTTACTAGGGGAACTTCTTTGTTCCTTAGTCTATGAATTTGTCGATCAAGGATTTCGACTGGAATTTCTTTATAAGAAAGGCTGTTTTGAACATCTGTGCTTTCTAAGGGAACAACTACCACAGGGCAACTAATGCAATTCTTTAGCAAGGAGACATGAAACATTGGGTGCTCTGATGCTAAGTCTATAGGAAACTCAAGCTCATAAGCCACCTTTCTGAAATGATTCACAATTCTGTAAGGGACAACATATCGGGGACTAAGCTTCCCCTTCTTACCAAACCTCTTCATTCTTTTTATGGGAGAGATTTTCAGATATACAAAATCAACAATCTCAAACTCAAGATCTTTCCTTCTGACATCTGCATAAGATTTCTGTCAGATCTAGGTTGCCTTAAGCCTCTCCCTAATTAGCCGTACTTTATCTAAAGCATCAAACACCAAGTCAGGCCCTATCAAAGTGGTTTCTCCTACTTCAAACCAACCAATTAGAGATCTACATCTCCTTTCATAGAGAGCCTTAAATAGAGCCATATGAATACTGAAATGATAGTTATTATTATATGCGAATTCAATCAACGGCAAATGGTCATCCCAACTGCCCTTAAAGTCGACTACACATGCTCTCAACATATCCTAAAGGGTCTTAATGGTCCTCTCTACCTGACCATCTATTTGAGGGTGAAAGGCTCTACTAAGGTGAACTTGGGTACCAAGACCGTTTTGAAAAGCTTTCCAAAAGTGACATGAGTACTCTTACTGAGATAATAGACAACGGAAAACCATGTAACCTAAAAAAATCTCTAATATAGAGATTGGCATAGTCCTCGACTAAATAAGAAGTATAAACTGGCAAGAAATGGGCTTATTTGGTCATCCTATCTATAATGACCCAAATCAAATCATGTTGCTGACGAGTATGAGGAAAACCTGTCACAAAATGCATGTTCACTACCTCCCACTTCTAAGTGGGAATACTGAACTCCTTCATAGATCCACTAGTCTTCTGATGGTTAATCTTAACCGACTGGCAAGTGGAGCATTTAGACACAAACTCTGTAATATCCCTCTTCATCTCACTCCACCAATAGATTTCCCATAGATCACGATATATCTTCGTGGCCCCTGGATGAATCGAGTATCGCGAACCATATGCTTTTACAAGAATTCACTGTCTCAACTCACCAACACAAGGCATGCACAGTCTACCATAGCAATGCAACACCCCATCTCCCTCTTGGGAGAAAACTTCTACTTTCAAATCTCTGACTGACTCCTTCAGCTTCACTAGACTAGGATCTCTATCTTGATTTTCTTTCACTTTGGCAACCAAAGAAGATTCCAAACTATTCTAAACCCAAACACTACCCTCAGCTGAATCAACCAAACGAACACCTAATCTGGCAAGCTGATGAACTTCTTGAACTAACTTTTTCTTATCACCTTCAACATGAGTAACACTACCCATAGAAAATCTACTTAGGGAACCTGCCACTAAATTGGCCTTGCCCGAATGGTACAAAACACTCATATCATAATCTTTCAATAATTCTAACCATCTCCTCTAACGCAGATTCAAATCCTTCTGTAAAAATACATTTTGTAGCTTTTGTGATCTGTGAGCACATTAACATACTCCCCATACAAGTAGTGCCTCCAAATCTGTAAGGCAAACACAAAAAATGCTAACTCAAGATCATAGGTAGGGCAGTTCTTTTCATGGGGCTTAAGCTATCGAGAGGTGTAGGCCACAACCTTACCCTCTGCATCTAAACACATTCCAACCCAAGTCTGGAAGTATCACAGTACACAACAAACCCATCTAAACTATTAGGCAATGTCAATACTAGGGTTGTTGTGAGTTGAGTCTTCAACTCCAAAAAAATCTTCTCACAAGAATCTAACCACTGAAACTTAACTTTCTTCTGAGTCAATCTGGACATGGGGGATGAAATAGACAAAAATCCTTTAATAAACCATCAATAATAGCCAGCCAAACCAAAAAAACTCCTGATATTTGATGGAGAGATGGGTTTGGGGTAGTTTCTCACCGCCTTGTTCTCTTAATGATCAACTCTAATGCCATCATCAGAAATAATATAGCCAAGGAAAGCTACCGATCTTAGCCAAAATTTGTAGTTACTGAATTTACCAACAACTGATCAGCTCAAAGATTCTGCAATACTAATCTGAGGTGGTCTGCATGATCATTTTTTAATGGGAGTAGACAAGAATGTCATCAATGAAGACTATTATGAACATGTCCCATTACTATTTGAACACCCTATTCATCAAGTCCATGAAGGCTGCTGGGGCATTCATGAGACCAAAGGACATGAATAGAAACTTGAAGTGACCATATCGTGTTCTGAAAGCTATTTTCAAAATGTCACATTCTCTGACTCTGAGCTAATGATAGCCGAATCTGAGGTCTATCTTAGAAAAGTAACTAGCACCCTAAAGTTGGTCGAACAAGTCATCAATTATGGGAGGTGGATATTTGTTTTTGATCGTGACTTTGTTTAACTGATGATAGTTGATATAAATTCTAAGAGAACCGTCTTTCTTATGCATGAATAGGATTGGTGCACCCCATGGGGAAATGCTGGGCCTAATGAAATCCTTATCTAGGAGATCTTTCAACTATTTTTTCAACTCTTTGAGTTCGGCTGGAGCTATTTTATATGGCGGAATAGAGATAGGTTGAGTATCTGGAAGAAGGTCTATTCCAAAGTTAATTTCCCTTTTGGGAGGAGCTTCGGGAAGATCTTCAGGGAACACAATTAGAAATTCCCTCACTACTGAAACTGACTCAAGGTTAGGAGTCTCAGAATTAGAGTCTTTGACTCAGACAAGGTGATAAACGCACCCCTTGGATATCATCTTTCTCTCTCTTAGGTACGAAACAAGCCGCCCCCTAAGAGCTGTAGTACTACCCCTCCATTCAAGGACTGATTCATTTAGAAACTGAAAATAAACTACTCTATTTCTACAATCAAATGAAGCATAGCATGAGTGAAGCCAATCTATACTGAGAATAACATCAAAATCCATCATCTCTAACTCCACAAGATCAACTGAAGAGATATTTTTAGATATTATGACCGGACAGTTCCTATATACCTGCCTAGCAATAATAGAGACACCTACTGGGGTACACACTGAAAAGAGCTCTGCTATGATTTTAGGACTGACTCCAAAGTTGACAGTTATGTACGGCGTTACAAAAGAAAGAGAAGCTCCAGGGTCTAATAAAGCATAAACATGTAAATAAAAGACTTGTAACGTACCTGTAACCATATCAGGAGAATTTTCCTGATCATGTCAGGACTGAAGTGCATACAATTTTTTTGGAAGCTAACCACTAGGAGCACTGGAAGCGGCACCCTACTGAGTTGGGCGGCCGACTAGAACTGGGGGACGACTGGACTGACCCTGCTGACCACTCTTTGGAAAATCCTTGACTCTGTGGCTTGGCTTGCCATACCTAAAACATACATCACTACTGGCTCTACAAATACCCTGATTATTTCTTCCACATTTCTAGGAAAGGGGATTTATACGACCACTGTTAACACTATCTTGGGACATAGAGCGTAGCACCCTATCCCGATTGTCTTTTTTGAATTTAGGCACGGGATCACTGGCTGAAGATGGAGCTAGGACTGAAGGTTTTTGATTAAACTGAGGACGGTTACCACCTTATGACCTTGGATGATTGAAATTAAAGCTACCTATTCTATCCCTCTTATTCTCCCTCTCCCTTTTCTTAGTCTTCTGCTCCTCAATCTATTGAGCATGGACCATAATCCTAGACAAGTCCATCTCCTTAATCAACATTGCAGTCCTAAACTCCTTGAACACAATGTCAGATACACTGACACGAACTTACTTATCTTAGACCTGCTATCAGCTACCACATGAGGAGCATACCTAGCAACTGAGTAAACTTGAGGGAATACCTCTAAAACCTTGGCTTCTCTCAACTCCAACAGAAAGAACTTGTCTAAGAAGGTTGTAGAAAACTCTTCCCATTCTATAGGCCATGCATTGGCACTTCTATTTACCTTCCACTGCTTAAACCATGTATGAGCCACATCCTGCAACTGGTAAGCGGCCAATTCAGCACTCTCACTAGAAGTCACCCCCATAATGTCTGTTACCTTCTGCACCATGTCTAAGAATTTCTATGGATCCTCTTCAGATTTGGATCCTGAGAACAGAGGAGGATTCATTCAGGTAAAGTCCCAAATCCTAGCTGCGGCAGTATTGGCCACTGGATTGGTCGAAACAACGACTGGCTGAGTATTCTGAGCCAATATAGAGTGAACTAGAGTAGTTAATACAGTTTTTAACTCTGCATGAGAAACATACTTATTCAGGGGATCTTCCTGAATGGGTGGAGGTACTGGCTGTTTTATATTTCTTCTTTTATTTCTATTTCTGAGAGGCATATTTTGTAAATAGAAGGGAGAATAGATTAGATAGAGTTTAACATGAGCATCATGCTCAGTCACACGACATGAACACTAAAAGAAGGGAACTTTTCCTAAAATGCCTCACAGCCCATTGCCCAGAATTATGGCCCACTTCACACCCATACACAAGACTTTACTCAATGCGGCTTTTAGATTTTCTAGGAAACTTTAAAATCGTAGGCTCTGATACCAAGTTTGTAACACCTCGAGAGTACACCTTGGGCACCACACGGTGCTTACAGTCTTGAGAGACCACAAGCTAACCCATGAGTTGGTACCTACTATTAGCACTGAATAATAATAACAAAATACATGTGCAGAGTATCTGAATACGCCATAATGTTTTAAATACTAAAACTTTTCTGAATCGTGAATCTAGAAACATTAGTCTAAATCTAATAAAATAATGACAAAACTGACTGTCTATCTGAAATATCCAAAAGTCTCTAAAACTGACTAAATATGAGTTGATGGGATAGGACCCAACTAACTCCAACAAACTACTAAACTGAAAACATGAAAATAAATATAGCCTGTCCTCAAAATATGAGGACTCACAACTGCTATGGTTGATAATCTAGAAAGTTTATGCATGATCCAGGAACTGAGCGTCCGAACCTAAAATATGATACATGATAGCACAAGATAAGAGTATACGATCAGTACTTTGAATGTACTGGTATGCTAAATGAGGTATAATGATATGCATGGTTTCATGTGCATAAATAGTAATTGACTGAACAAAAAACATGAAATATTGAATAGAAAGTATGATATCTATAAATACTAAAGATGTGTGAAATCTACAAATATTGAGAATGCGTGAAATCTATAAATCCTGAGAATGCATGACCATGCATAAACATATTCTGAATATAATCTGTATACTGAGATATTAAAATTTGAGAACTGAATTACTGATATCTATATGCTATGGTCAAGCAACTGAAACTGAATTACTGAGCTGATTATTGGACTGGGACTGTGGGAGCTATCATCTAACTGATATACCTCAATGAGCAATTTGTGGACCAACCTATGACCCCAGTTGGAAGGCTGTTAGTACCGTTCCATGGGTACTAACACTGGTTATGTTGATCCACTAAAGTGCTGTCTTGAAAGAATAAGGGTTACCCTCAACTGGCAGGTACCCGTATGAGATTAACCCTCAAATAGCAGGTTAACATCTTAGCCTACATTGGCTATGTAGTTCTGGAATGTGGGGACTGCTACTAAAGGTCATACCCTCAACTGGCAGGTGAGCCCTCTTCCCTAGGTTCGCTCGGTGCTAAATCCTACTCCCAACTGAACTAACTCAAAATACTGAACTGTGCTACGATTAACTGATCATGATAACTTACTAAATTGGTAATACTTATAACATATTCTAAAAGTATTCTATAGATATTAAGACTAAGTAAACAACTATGGTTTCAGGTATTCATAACCCCCAGGACTCGATAGCATTAATAGTAAAATATTACTAAAACTTTAAGGACATAACATGAAAACATTTACATCAAAAATCCATTCTTGTAGGCATTTCATCAAACACTTAATGTTTATAGTTCAAGCTAAGCATGGGAATAGTTTGAAACTTGTAGAAATAGCATGATTTCAACACCAACATCACCAATTATGAATTAAATCAGTGAATAACAACATTAAACATGTGTGGTTTGACAAACAACAACTATTTCATGTAAACATGGTATAGAATTACAATTCATGGGAGTTCATGGTTAAAATCATAATAACTTGTAAAGATCATAACTTTGAATTTAAAGTTTGATACTTGGGCTTTATGGGTGTAAGAGACCCATGAATGAACACTTAATATACCTGGGTTGATGAATTCGTGAGAGTTGACGGTGAATTATTGAGATTTGATCTTGAATTTTGAAGGCTAGGGTTTGTTCTTTAAAGAGGGTTACTTTAATTTGAGTAAATTGTAAAAATAATGAGCAATTAGTGCTCTTTGGGACTTAAATCTTGAGTTTGGACTGAATGGGGTGAGGAAAAAGGACTTAAATGCCCTTGGGAACGAAAAACACGAAATTAATATCGAAATCTCAATTTTAACACCCAGCATGATGCGGTGCTTATCGCGATCACCTACTGGAAAATGACGAACGTGAATTTGGCCTTCACCGCGACGCGGCCTTATCACGTTGGACTACTGTTTTGCACTAAAAGTGCCATAACTTCTCACCTGAGTATCAGATTTAGGCATAATTGGTATCATTGGAAAGATAATTCAATTTCCCACTATTTGGTACATCTTAAGATAGACAATTATGAGTAGGTAAAAAGAAATTCCCATTTGAAGTTGACTAAAGCAACATTCTTATCAAAAATTCAATTGGTAAGGAATATTTTGATTCGTCTAACAGCTGGGAGTTATTTGAGATATTAGTATACATCAAACTAACTCATAAAACTATCAAAGAACCATGATGTACTATGCATGAGCTTGAAACATGGCGCAATCTCCGAAATTCAATCACCGTACGAACTTGAATCAACAATGAACGCTAGTACTTGGATCTGCACTAAAAAGGTATAGAAGTGTAGTATGAGTAACAAAACAATGGGTACTCAGTAGGCATCATCGGCCGACTGAGCTAAGTCGTGATATAAGGATGATATAATGCAAGATAATCCTAAGTAAGTCAAGATACAAAATCAAACCTGAATCATCTCCATTATCACTAGATACAATAAGTAATTACACCTAAACAATAGCATAACATAAGGCATCCATACAAGCCAATATCGTTGTGCATAAGTAATAGACAATTTAATAACATAATGCATCATAAAGTGTACCCACAAGCAAAAACAAATACAAAAGTTGGTGCCCATAAACCAACTAGTGCATATAGTAAAGAACTCATTACAGCATCCCATACTACTGGAGAGTACACCCATGAAAAGAATAAGGAAATCAACCCACAACCATCATTACTTAACCATTACTTCACCACTTACCCGTATTATGCCACCACTTAGCAATTTCCAAATGATATGCCATAACTGACCAGTTATCCACTAGTTAATTTAATCGCAATAATTATCCATCAACTAGCCACCATTTGTTCACAAATCACCATTTTACCAACTAGGCATCCTTTATTATTAACCATCACTAAATTAACTAACCACCGCTTTATAGCCATTTTACACCATGAAATATTTATTTGCATAAACCTGTACATATATAAATATATATAGAGAGAGAATTAAACCAATCAGCAAAATCATTATTCAAAATTAAACCAGTCATAAGTATCATCAATACTCAAAATTGAACTGGTCCTAACTACCATCAAGACTCAAAATTAAACCGGTCATAAATGTCATCAAGACTCAGAATTGAACCGGTCATAAACATCATCATGACTCAGAATTGAATAGAAAAAAATATCATCATAGTATCCCCCAGCCTTGCCGGAAATCAATATCATTGTAAAATACAAATTCATCCCGTGAATAAATAACAAGCCCCACAAGGGGTGAAGTAAATAAAAAGCCCCACGAGGGCGAAAGTAAGTAGCAAGCCCCACATGGCTGAAAGTAAATCAACATAAAAGGAGTGGCATAAACCAGTGTACTTTCATTATTTGTTGTTCATCATCAATGTCACCTTATCAATATAACCATCATATAAAAAGATTTCTCATTTTTACCACCACACACCTTCCCAAGAGTTTAAGAAGCAAGAGGTTTATCAAAGCTGACATGGCATAGCCTAAGGTGGGTTAAAGGCCCCTTCTAATCCTCAAGTTCCCTTTTAAATGATTTCTATTTGAATTGAGCTTAAGATATCTAAATTAACTCTTATACGTAAAAGCAAGACACAACTAGATTCAAGATAAGGGTTCTACTCAAATACTATCACTAAATTCCTTTAAGACTAGATCGAATTCATTAGAATAAGTACTACGGTTAATCTTGACCTAAGCATGAGTGACGAGGTCACTTCCATCTAACTAGAGTAATCATAGAGCCTACTTATGCTAATCATGAGACATGAAGTCCAATTTCCCCAAGGTTCATGCCTACAAGTCAAGCATATTCCAATTTATGAATTCAAGTGACCTAGAAGATGCAACTAATCCCTAGCCTTACCATCATCAAGACAACACCTAAAACCCCTTCCCAATCTAACAAGATATCATATTTATACTATAACATAGCTCAATCTAACAAGGAATAATCCTAAACTACCTCAAATCCAAAGAAAGCTCACAAATTGTTACACCATCACTTTTACTTTCTGAGAAACTTCTTCAAGGTGCTGAGCTATCAAAAATAAATTTTACAAATTATTACAAGAATATCGATACCCATATTGCACCATTGTGTTTTGAGTCCAAAAATGACATCAAAAACCAAAAGTGGGTTCCACTTATGAAAAACATATTTTTGAGGTCTACCCAATGTTCATACACTATCAAGGAATCATAACCCTCAAGAAATAGGTGAAAACTTAAGCTTATTTGGGCTAAAATAAAGCCCTCAAGCTATTTGGGGTTTTGATCAAGAATTCAAGAAATTCAAGCATGAAATCGAAGGATTCTATCCTTAAATATGATGTTAATCACAAAATATATTTTAATCAAGCTTCTAAATCATACCCAATACTCAATTTAAGGTTGGCACACCATTTTAGGGTTCTTTGGTCTGAAAGATGAGTGAAAATCTCAGTAAATATGGCCAAAAGGTGTTTTCTATAGTCATACCAGGTGATCCGGTAGGGATATTGCTATCCCTTAATCATGATCGCCACAGGGAGATCGGCGCCCTGACCTGTACGATCCCAACATCTCCCTAATGCACCAGATATTAGTTGAAAGTTGAAAATTCTTTCAATTTTAGCCAATGTCTCAAGATACATTTAAGATCTGATATTAGAAAATGAACTATGTAAACACACTAATTTTGGTGTTACAGGCTCATTGGGGAAGTCAAATTTTCCATTCGAGGTCGTTTTGACCAAATGTGGATCCCACACCTGAATTTCTAATTTTCTAATTTTCCGAACAATAGGTCGAAATGAGCTCGGGTAAATTGGGATCCAAACCAAAGATTTATCCAGCCTAAAATTGATATCCCAGAGCTACTGGCGCAGTCAAAATTTGCATCCGAGATCATTTTACTAAAGTTTTTGCTCGATGGCCATTTGGCACCAGCAAAGACTTTTAAATAGGAAATTGAATCTAAAAACCAAAAAAATTACCTGGTAACCGAGCTATCAGTTCCAGCAAGTCATAAATGACTTGGGAGGCTATGGTAAAGTTCTAATGGAGAAAATAAGTGGAAATATGGAAAATAACTTGAAGGGTGATTACAATAACCTCTACTAAAGGAACTTTTATCCCCAAAAGTTAAATATGAGAAAATACCTGACGTCTCGAACAGATGAGGATACTAGGATCGCATGTCGCTCTTGATATCCCATGTGGCCTCCTCCACTGGGTGGTGCCTCCACTGAACCTTAACTACAGGAATCTCCCTAGTACATAACCGCCTTGCATCACTCGCCAAAATAATCACAGGCTCCTCCACAAAGGTCAAATGCTCATCTAGTTGGACTGAGTCCCATTTAAGCACATGGGACATATTAGGAATATACCGACACAACATAGAGACATGGAACATAGGATGAACAACAACATAGAGACATGGATCACAGGATGAACAACAACAAAATCTGAAGGTAAAGCTAACTCATAAACTACCTCACCAACTATGCAAAGAATCTCAAAAGGACCAATATATCGAGGACTGAGCTTACCCTTTGTCCCAAACCTCATCACACCCTTTATGGGTAAAACATGGAGGAATACAAGACCAACAACTCTGAATCTCAAGGCACAAATCCTAAGGTCTGCATAGGCCTTTTTCCTACTCTAAGTTGCTCTTAGACTATCTTGAATCACCCTGACTCTATCCAATGAGTCTTAAAGAAAATACATACCATGAAGCCTCACCTTGGAAGTCTCAATCCATCCGATTGGAGAACAACATCTCCTACAATACAAAGCCTCAAAAGATGCTATCTCAATACTTGATTGATAATTATTATTATACGCGAACTCTGCCAAGGCTAAGTACTGATCTTACTGGCCTCCAAAATTCATAACACAGGCTTAGAGCATATCCTCAAGTATCTGAATAGTCTTCTCAGACTGACCATCAGTCTATGGGTTAAAGGTTGAACTCAAATCCACCTGAGTATCCAACTCATCCTAAATGCTCTTCAAAACCTCAAAGTGAACACAGAGCCACAATTTGAAATGATAGAGACGGGCATCCCATAAAAATTGACTATCTCTTAAACATATATATAGGTTAATCTCTAGCGCTGAAGGTCATCTGAATAGGAATGAAATATTCTGACTTGGGCAAGCGATCCATAATCATTTAAATGCCACCGGAACCATAGAAAGTACGAGGCAAACCACTAATGAAGTCCATAGTGCTCCACTCCCATTTTCACTCGAGAACAGGTAACCTTTGAATCAAAACCACCAGGACGCTGATGCTTGATCTTTATCTACGAACAACATAGGCATTAAGCTATAAAGTATTCCATATCTCTCTTTATGCCACTTCACTAATAATGCTACCTGAAACCTTTATGCATCTTGGCTGTACCAGGATGAATAAAATGTCTAGAGTGTGAGCCTCATGCAAAATTATGTGAATTCACCAATCTGAGGAACATAAATACGACCATCAAGTCTCAAAATAACCTCAAAATTAATAGTGTACCTCTTAAACTCACCACTCGACACCCGATCATGAAAGGAATGAAGTTTGCTATCCTCATAATAAAGATTAAGAATTTGGTTAAATAGTGAGGACCTCGCCTCCACACTAGCCAAAACCCTCCTAGGATCTGCAATATCAAAACAAACCATCAAATTGACTGAGGAATGAATATCCCATGCCAAAGGCCTCTGAGAAACTGATATGTAATCTAAACTACCCATACTCACTGCTTTGCAACTTAAGGTATCGGCTGCCACATTCGCCTTACCCGAATAATACAAGATGGAAATATCATAGTCCTTGAGCAACTCCATCCATCTATGCTATCGAGCAATAAAATCTCATTGGGTAATTGGATGTTGAAGGCTATGATGATGGTAAAAATATCACAATGCACACCACAGAGATAATGCCTCCAAATATTGAGTGCAAAAACTACCACCGCCAACTCTCAGGAGTAGGGTAGTTGCGCTCATGCACCTTAAGCTGCCTAGAAATATAAGCAATAACATAACCCTACTGCATATATACACAACCAAGACCCACACCAGAGGCATCACAAATCATGGTGAATCCCTCACCCTCAACTGGAAGAGCTAGTTTTCCAAAGCTTGACTCACACTCCTTAAACCATCAAAAGGGAACCTCCTTCTAAGTCAATCTGGTCATAGGGGCTGAAATAGTAGAAAAGCCCTCAGTGAAGCGCCTATAATAACTGGCCAAACCAATAAAGCTATGAACCTCAGTCGGAGACATTAGTCTAGGCTGATCATGAATTGCCTTTATCTTAGCCAGGTCTACCATAATTCCAGCCTTAGACATCATATGTCCAAGGAATGTCACCGACTCAAGCCAAAACTCACACTTGGAGAACATGATGAAAAGCAAATGATCTCTCAAAGTTTAGAGCATGATCCTTAAATGCTTCGCATGCTCCTCATTACTCCCCAAATACACATGGATATCATCAATGAACATAATTACAAAAGAGTCTAAATTGGTCTGAATACTCGGTTCATTAAATCCATGAACACAGCTGGGGCATTAGTCAACCAAAAAGATATTACTAAGAACTCATAATGACCATAACGAGTCCTGAAAGCTGTCTTTGGGATATCCTCAACCCAAATCCTCAATTGATGGTAACCAAACCTCAAATCAATCTTAGACAATACAGATGTACCCTGAAGTTAATCGAATAGATAATCAATGTGAGATATAGGATAATGGTTTTGCACCATTACCTTATTAATCTACCTATAATTAATACACATACACATAGCGCTATTTTTCTTCTTTACAAATAATACAAGAGCACCCAAGAAAACATACTCAATCTAATAAAATACTTACCCAGAAGATCCTAAAGCTGATAATTTAGATCCTTAAGCTTGACAGGAGACATACGATAATGTTCCATAGAAATAGGTTAGGCAACAAGCTTGAGGTTAATAGTAAACTCAATCTCATGGACAGGGGGAGTACCAGACAAGTCAGTAGGGAACACCCCGAGAAACTCACAAACAACAAGAACATAGTTAAACAATGGACTCTCCACATGAGTAAAATAAATATAAGCAAGATAATACTCACAACCCCTTGAAATAAGCCTCCTAGCATGAATATTCGAAATAATCCCTATCGGCTCACATCTAACTTTTGCCTGCCACACGATTGGGGGTATACCGGGCATGGATAAGGTAATGGTCTTGTCAAAACAATCCATGACTCTATGATAGTGGGATAACTAGTCCATGCCTAGAATCCATCAAAGTTTAGCATATAAAAAATAAAAAGATAAGCACAAGTATCGATATCACTAATTGTCACACTACATGATCTTAAATACTCGATCTGCTACTAAATAATCACCCACGAGAGTAGATACATATAAAGGCACAGATAATAAATTACTAGTCAACTCTAATCGAGGTGCATAATAAGTAGATATATAAGATTAAATGGATCTTGGATCAAATAAATCAAGAGTCGACTTATGGCACTCCACCAAAATCATACTTGTAACTATAATATCTGAAGTCTCAGCCTTGGGTCTAGCAGTACTGCATATAACTGACCACACCCTCCACCTGGCTCGGTACCTGATCGACCTTCTGTCCAGATTGTTTAAGAAATTTCTCAAGCACCCTAATTACCACTCCTGCAACCATGAGAACCACCTCTTCCCGAGGGATGGATTACTTTAATAGGGGAATCACCTTAAGCCAAAACAACCATTGCCACATGACTAGGGCACTCACTTACAAACCGATCAAAGGATCCACAACTAAAACATCTCTTTAAGTTGAACTAGAACAAACAGATTCGCCTAACTCAAAGTAACCACCATGACTCAAATAACCAAAGGGTGTGCCTTTTGATGACTGATCATTTCCCTAACTAGGGTGATCACTAGTACTAAACTGATCTTTACCAATAATCTAAAGAGCTGCCTAAATTGGCTGACTTGACTGAACTTAAGACTGACATAAAATCCATGGAAGATCTCTACTATGGGAACTACCACCTCTGAATCAAGAACTACTATGGATCCCACTAAATCTACCTTGAAATTGGGGCCTCTTATCCCTGACCTTACTACTTTCATGGTACATCTCCTTCATCACTCTAGGATGATCCGACACCTCCGGAAAGGACCTACCCAAAGAAACTAAACTCGGAGCAGCCATATATATGGGGAGTCCCAGTCCCCTGACAAAGTAGCAAACTCTCTCATACTCAATATCCATAATAAAAGTCTCATATCTATCCAGCTCATGAAAATGAGCCTCATACTCGGGGACTGTTATGAAGCCTTACTTCAATCTTAGAAACTGATTCCTCAGACGATCCCTGAGACTGCGGGGCATGTACTTATCCTAGATCATCTTAGAGAACTGAGGCCCAGGACATGAGAGAAGATCCAACTAGCATAAAACTTACATAGCCTCTCCACTAATGACGTGCAGACAAGTCCAACTAAAATATGGTGTAGTTCACACCACGTGTCATGCCCCGAGACTACCCCTAATTGTAACATGGTGCTTAAGGCCACAAGTGACCCCAAGCTAACCCATGATCTGGTACCTGCTTTGAGAACTAAATAAGATAATAATGAAAAATAATATGTGGAAGCTAAACTGGTGAAACTTCTAATAAGATATAATACTAAAACATTCAACATATCTAAACTTTTGAAGAAAGCTAAAAAAAAGTATGACTATCTAAAAGCCTCTAAAGTATGGGGAGTTGATAGTACAAACCCCCCAACTAAATTTGAATGACTGCATAAAAGAAGTACTAAAAGTAACTATGGATAACTTATCCTCGAAGGATGAGGACTCACCATAACTGTTATTGAGTGGCACATAAACCATCGAAGTACGATCAGGGAACTGAGCATTTGAACTTATATCATGAAATTAATATAGCGCAAAAAGAGTATGTGGTTAGTACTTTAAATATGCTGGTATGTGAGATGGGACTAACTGAAATACATATAAATACAGAGCATAAATGCATGAACATGTAAAATGAATGCAAGACCAAGCATAAACGTGTATTGAAATAATCTGAATATATGATATATGGATACTTGATCATACAAATATAAACTGCTATAGTATGACTATTAAACTAAAACTGTGGAAACTAACTACAATAGACATGCCGTAATATGAGTTGATCGGGGTCCAACCTGTAACACCAGTTGGAATGGTGTTGGTACCTTTCCAGGTGTACCAACATTGGCTGGCATAGATCCACTAAATTAATGTTTCAAAGGATAAGGGTGTCCTGCCTCTACTGATATGGGACCCCTCATAATCTATGATACTATCATAGGTCTGGAACTTAGGAACTTCTACTAATAACTCATGCATAACTAACTGGTGAGCCTCCTTCCCTATGTTCACTCGGTGCTAAGTATTACTCCCAACTAATTAATACTGGTATTTATTTGTATTCAATATGATATAATACTGATGAGTGACCATTATCATGTTATTCTAAAATTTAGCGATACAAGCCTAATTTGAATGACTTGTAAGCTGATAAAAATGCTGAACATGATTTTCCTAGGTATTGGGTGTTCAAAACCCCCCAGCCAAATTTAACACAACTAATCACAATGATAGTGAGTAATCATGAGATGGGCAATTCATAAATTGATAATTAACATGGTGTCAACTAAATATGATATGGGTGACTGATATGATAAATAACGAAAGAACGTAATTCACATGGGGAAACACATTCTCATGGTTTATATTAAAAACTATTAAGAGAAAATTGAGTAAATTCATATTTCCAATGGGTATTTTATAAAAAGTAAAAAGGGTTTATACTTGTAAAATAGGGAATTCTTGTGACTCAATGGACAAAGGAATCCATTGTTATATATCCCACATACCTGAATTCCTTAACTTCTTAAAGAAAACTTGGATTTAAGACCTTGGGGAGGGTGAATTCTTAGAATAAATTCTTTCTTTTGTTCTTGAGAGTGAGAGGGGAATGATTGATGTTATCTGATTGGGGAAGGGGTAAATTAATCCTATTTGATGTTATTGATCATGAATTAGGAGTTTAAAAAGTAGAAAAAGACCAAAAAGTCTTCTACCCTTAAGAAAGGCTTCACGATTTTACACAACTTTATGGCACACTGCCTATCGCAAAGGCCAGCTTCCGTTTCACGCTGCATATCATGGAGGCTTGCCTCTGTGACACGCTTCCTAACATAAAGGCACACTACCTCCGTGCCACATTGATTATCGTGGAGGGCTTCCCCCGTGACGCGGTGAAATCGTAGAGGAATGCTGCCTCGACTATCCAAAATCACCCCAAACCTCTTTCAAAAAATTTCAAAACTCTCCCGGATGACCCTTTTAACATTCCTAAACATATTCTAACTCAAAAATCAATTTTTCAAATATGGGAAGGCCAAAAATAAAATGTTTGGTATCTTAAGGGTGTCAAAATGATCATGTCACTTGTCTGTAGTGTGGAATAATTGTTTTGTGGCCTTTAAGCATGTGACGAGTAGTTGGAAAGTTGTCTAGGATCTCTTGGGGTATTATAATATCTCCCCCTTGGGATAGTTCATCCCTGAATGACATTTTCTGGACGGAGATACTAGGAAGATTGAGATTATGCACTAAATACTTATGAGCTTAATTATGACTAAATAGCTGTCTCTTAGACATGATGCATGGGATGAATTGAATTTATGAATGCATGCTATGACATTCGGATGGTTGGATAGCTAAGATAGAAAATGAGAGAACTAGTTCAAGAAAACCATTACCTCAAGCTGAACCTAAATTCATAGAGAAGAGATAGATACTTGGCTCCTATATCTGCTTCTGCTTCCCAAGTAGCTCTCTCAGTAGAGTGATTCCTCCATAAAACCTTTACAAAGGCAGCTTCTTTATTCCTCAACTTACGAATTTGACAGTCAAGGATTTCAACTGGGACTTCTTCATAGGAAAGGAATCTTTCACACCCATATTTTCTAAAGGGATGAAAGAAGTTGGATCACCAATACATTTCTTTAATAGAGAGACATGAAACACTAGGTGCACTGATGCAAACTATGTAGGCAACTCAAAATCGCAAGCTACTTTCCTAAAATAGCTCAAAATTTTATATGGGCCAACATAGAGGGGACTGAGATTCCCTTTCTTACCAAACATCTTCACCCATTTCATGGGTGAAGTTTTTAGTTACATAAAATCATCAACATCAAATTCAAGATCTCTTCTTCTCACATTAGCATAGGATTTCTAATGACTTTGGGCTATTTTCAGCCTTTCATTAATCAACTGAACTTTCTCCAATGCCTCATAAATTGAATCTGGACATATCAAAGTAGCCTCACTAACCTTAAACCAACCAATAGGATATCCGCACCTCCTACCATAGAGAGCCTCAAATAGAGCCATCTGAATGTTGGAGTGATAGCTATTATTGTTAGAAAACTCAATCAAATGTAAGTGGTCATCCCAACAACCCTTTAAATTGATAACACAAGCTCTCAATATATCCTATAAGGTCTGAATATTCCTCTATGCCTAAATATCTATTTGGCGATGAAAAGTCATACTGAGATGGACTTGGGTAACAAGACCCTTATGAAAAGTCTTTTAAAAATAAGAGGTGAGCTGGATATCTCTATCTAAAATGGTGGTCAAAGGGACCCCATCCAACATTACCACCTCCCTGAGATAGAGCCTAGCATAATCATAGGCCGAATACAAAGTATGATCTGGAAAGAAATGGGCTGACTTGGTCATTTAGTCTGTAACAAAGTCCATATTCACTATTTTCCACTTCCAAGTAGGTATACTAAACTCCTAAAGCATACTACTAGTCCTTTGGTGCTTAACCTTAACTTGTTGACAATTGGAATTCTTAGCCATGAATTTCGCGATATCCTTCTTCATACCATTCCAACAATAGACTTTCCATAAATAACAGTACATCTTAGTGGATTCTAGATGAATGGAATATTTCTAACCATGTGCCTCCACTAACATTTGTGGTCTCAAATCATCCATATTCAGAACACATAACCTGTCCTAACAATGAAGCATACCATTTCCCCCTTAAGAGAAAACTTCCATCTTCTGATCCTGAACTGCCTTCTTCAACTTAACCAAAATAGGATCCCTGTCTTGCTTTTACTTTACCTTGGAAACCAAAGAAGAATCTGAACCATTCTGAACACATACACTACCTTCAGTCGTATCAACCAACCAAACATATAATCTAGCAAACTGATGAACCTCATGGACTAACTCCATCATATCCTCCTCACCATAAGTAACACTTCCCATAGATAATCTACTAAGGGCATCGGCCACAACATTGGCCTTACCTGGGTGATGCAAGATACTCATATCATAGTTCTTCAACAATTCAAGCCACCTTCTCTGATGAAGATTTAGATCCTTCTAAGTGAACATATACTATAAACTCTTCTAGTATGTAACACATCAACATAAATCACATAAAGGTAATGCCTTCAAATATTTAAGGCAAAGAAAACTATTGTCAACTCAAGATCATGAGTCGGGTAATTCGTCTCATGGGGTTTGAGCTATCTAGAGGCATAAGCTATGACCTTACCTCGCTGCATCAACACACAACTAAGACCAACTTTGGAAGCATCACAATAAACTAGAAACCAATCTAAACCCTCTGATAGGGTCAATACTGAAGTGGAAGTGAGTCAAGTTTTCAACTCCTAAAAACTCTTATTTTAGGAATCTAACCACTGAAACTTGACTTTTTCTGAGTCTGTTGAGATGTAGGAGAAGCAATAGAAGAAAATCCTTTAACAAACCATCTATAGTAATCATCTAAACCTAAGAAACTCTTGATATTAGATGGAGAGATAGGTCTTTGCTAGCTTTTTACTATTTTGATCTTTTGAGGATCAACTCAAATACCATCACCAAAAATAATATGACCAAGGAAACCCACTGATCTAAACTAGAATTCACACTTGCTAAACTTAGCGAATAATTAGTGATCCTTAAGGGTTGAAAAACAATCCTCAAATGGTCTTTGTGATCACCTTCACTACGGGAATAGATAAGGACGTCATCTATGAAGATTATGAAAAACATGTCTAGGTACTGCTTAAACACGCTATTCATCAAGTCCATAAAGCTACAGGAGGATTCGTTATTCCAAAAAACATAACTAAAAATTCAAAGTGACCAGAACAAGTTTTGAAGGATATCTTCGAAATGTTATATTCTTTGAATCTGAGATGATGATAGCTAAACCAGAGGTCAATCTTAGATAAATACCTTACACCCTGAAGTTGGTCGAACAAGTCATCAATCCTAGTGAGAGGATAGTTATTTTTGATTATAACTTTGTTCAACTTATAGGAGTCGATGCACATTCTGAGAGAACTATCTTTCTTGTTCATGAAGAGAACTGGAGCACACCGCGGGTAAATACTAGGCCTGATGAAATCCTTATCTAAGAGATCTTTCAATTATTCCATCAATTCCTTAAGCTCGACTGGAACCATTCTGTATGGTGGAATTGAGATAGGTTAGGTATATGGATGGAGATCTATTTCGAAGTTGATATCACTCTTGGAAGGAACTCCAGAAGATCTTCAAGGAATACTTCTGGAAACTCATTAACTACTAGAACTGACTCAAGATTCGGAGTTTTAGAATTTGATTCCTTGACTCAGATGAGATGATAAATGCACCCCTTGGATATCATCTTTCTTACCTTAATATAGGAGACTAGCCGACCTATAGGCACTAAGGTACTACCTCTTTATTTTATAACTGGCTCATTTGGAAACTAAAACTAGAAAATTCTATTCTTACAATCGACAGAGGAATAACAAGAGTGGAGCCAATCCATACCGAGAATGACATCAAAATTAGTCATATCTACCTATAAGGTCTACTAAAGTAACTTTCTGAAACACTATGACCGGGCAATTTTTATATACCCATCTAGCTAAAATGGAACTACCTACTAGAGTAGACACTGAGAAGGGTTCTTCTAATATGTCAGGACTAATGCTGAAGTCTAAGGCTATATAGGGAGTCAAGAAAGACAGTGTGGGTATGGGATCTAATAATGCATAAACATGAAGGTGGAAGACTTGTAATGTACCAGTAACCACATCAGTAGAACTTTCCTGATCCTATTGAGTCTATAGGGCATAGAGTTGGTTATGAAGCTACCCACTGGAGGCACTAGAGGTGATACCCTACTAAATAGGGTGACCTGCTAGAGTTGCTGAAGAGTTAGTTTGACCCTAGTAATGATTATTACGACCCTTCAACATACCCACTTAGCAATCCCTTATCCTATGGCCTAACTTGCCACACCTAAAACACGCATCACTGCCTACCCTATACTTATACTAGTGGTTCTTACCATACCTCTTGTAGATTGGATTTGTGCAAATACTATTTATGCTACCTTGAGACTTAAAGCCTGAAGCTCTATCCTAATTGTCCTATCTAAACTCAGGCACTAGTGTACTGGCTGAAGACGAGGCTGGAGCTAAAAATTTCTAGTGAAACTGAGTATGATTCCCACTATCTAACCTTTGTTGTGAGAAGTTAAAGCTATCAATTTTTGCCTTCTTAGTTTCTCTTTCCTTCTCTTTGATCTTCTTCTCCTCAATCTGTTGATCATTAATCATCAACCTAGAAAGGTCCATCTTCTTAATCAACATTGTTGTCCTACACTCTTTGACTGTATCATCCGACACACCAGATAAAACCTTACTCATTCTGGACCTAGAATCAATCACCATAGTCGGAGCATACCTCGCCTACTGGGTAAACTTGAGTTGTACTGCTTCACACTCATGTTACCCTGCTTCAAATTTATAAACTTTTGCACCTTGGAATCCATTAAATCGAGGTGTAAAAATATATCTAAGAAGGATGTAGAAACTCATCCTACTTTATAGGACCCGTCTCAACATCTCTGACCTCATTCCACTGATTTAACCAAGTATGAGCCACTCCTTGTAATTGGTAAGTCAGCACTTTCACTAGTAGTAACACCCATGATATCTATCACTTTCTGCACACCGTCAAGAAACTTTTGCGGATCCTCCTATAACTTGGATAAAGAGAATGATAGAGGATTCATTCGAGTGAAGTCTCGAATCCTAGTTGCTGCCGTGTTCACTACTAGATTGGCTGGGACAATAACCTGCTCATTATTCTGAGTACTCATATTTTGGGCCACAACTATGAAAGATATCCTGAATTTTGCATGGAAAGTATATTCGTTCAAAGGGTCTTCCTGGACAGGTGGTGGTGCAGCCTGATCCCCATTCCTTCTGGGAGGCATTTTTTGTAAATGAATGAAGGATGAGTTAGAAAAGGAAATTCAATAGAGCTCACGCTCTTTTGCATGACATAAACACTGAAAGAAGCAAAACTTTCTTAAAACATCTCTTATCCTCTTGCCATAAGTATGGCATGTTTCAAACCCTTGCACAAGACTCTAATCCATGCAACTTTCAGATACCCTAGGACACTTTAAAAAACTTAAGCTCTAATACCAAGTTTTTCACGACCCGAGACTACCCTTAGTTATAACATGGTGCTTAAGGCCACAAGTGACCCCAAGTTAACTCATGATCTGGTACCTGTTATGAGCACTAAATTAGATAATATGAAACATCATATGTAAAAATTAAACTTGTAAAAACTCTAATAAGTACTAAAATAATAATCAATATATTTGAACTTTTGATGAAAACTAAAACTAAGTCTGACTATCTGAAAGCTCTAAACCATGGGGAGTTGATAGACAGACCCCCAAAAAACTCTGAATGACTATAATAAAAGATATACTAAAAGTAACAATGAATAACCTATCATCAAAGGGTGAGAACTCACCATAATTGTCGCTGAGTGGAACACGAACTATCTAAGTACAATCAGGGAAAATAAGCATCTGAACCTATATTGTGAAATTAATATAGCGCAAATAAAAGTATGCGATCATTACTTTAAATGCCTGGTATATGAGATGGGACTAACTGAAATACACATAAATATTGAGCATGAATTCATAAACATATAAAATGAATGAAAGACCAAGCATAAAAATGTCCTAAAATTATTTGAATAACTGATATATTGATACTTGGTCATGCAAACCTGAACTGATATAGTCTGACTACTGAACTAAAACTATAGGAGCTAACTATACCCGACATGCCCTAATCTGAGCTGATTGGGGTCCAACCTATAACCCCAGTTAGAAGGGTGCTAGTACCTTGCCAATGTACCAACACTAGCTGGCATGGATCCACTAAACTAATATCTGAAAGAATGAGGGTGTCATACCTCTACTAACGGGGGACCCTTCATAATCTACGGTGGCACCATAGATATGGAACTTGGGGATTTCTCCTAATGACTCATTCTTAACTAATAGAGGATTCATCAACCCTGCATTCACTCGATGCAAAGTGTTACCCCCAACTAATTGTCACTAGAATTTATTTGCATTTAATATGATATAATACTGATGAGTGATTATCATAATGTTATTTTGAAATTTAGCAATACAACCCTAATTTGAGTGACTTATAACCTGATAACAATGATAAACATAGTTTTCCTTGGTATTGGACATTCATAACCCACTAGCTAAAGCTAATGCAACTAATCACAATGATGGTGAGTAATCTAGAGATAGAGAATTCATAAATTGATAATTAACATGGTGTCAACTGAACATGATATGGGTGACTGAGATTATAAAGCATGTAAGAATGTAATTCACATGGGGAAACACATTCTCATGGTTTGTATTCAAAACTATTAAGAGAAAATTAAGTAAATTCATATTTGACATGGGGATTTCTTAAAAAGGGAAAGAGGATTTATACTTGTAAAATAGGGAATTCTTGGGACTCAATGGGTGAAACATTGATGAATATCCCACATACCTAAATTCCTTGACTTCTTAAAGAAAACTTGGATTTGAGAACTTGGGGAGGGTGAATTTTTGGAAGAAAACCTTTCTTTTGTTCTTGAGAGTGGGAGAGGAATGATTGATGTTAACTGTTGAGGAAGGGGTAAATTAAGCCAACTTGATGTTATTGATTGAGAATTAGGAGTTTAAAGAGGAGAAAAAGACAAAAAAGTCCTTTACCCTTAAGAAAGACTGCATGATTTTACATAGCAGCATGACATGCTGCTTATCGTGGAGGCTTGCCTCTGTGACATATTGCCTATCATAAAGGCCATCCTCTGTGTCACAGCTCATATCATAGAGGATTGACTCCATGACATGTTGCATAACACGAAGGCACACTGGCTCCATGCCATCTACTTAGAGCGGAGGGCTGCCTTCGTGACATGGCAAAATCGTGGTGGCATACTGTTTCGACTGTCAAAAATTACATCGAACCTTTTCCAAATATTTCAAAACTCTCCCAAATAACCCTTTTAATATTCCTAAACATATATTCAAACTAAAAAATCAATGTTTCAAACATGGGAAGGACAAAAATAAAATATTTGAAATCTTGAAGGTGTCAAAATGACCATGTCACTTGTCTCTAGTGTGGAATAATTACTTTGGGAACTTTAAGCATGTGACGAGTATTTGTAAACTTGTCAAAGATCTTGTGGGGTATTACACCACGAGTCTCAAAAAGGCCCATTCTACAAAGCCTATCCTCATATGCCGTTAGGAACTTCGATGCATCCTCTCTAGGAGTACCAAAAAATCTTAGAGGTGCTAGCCTCAAGAATCTGCCCAACATCTTCTACTCCTCAGAAGACATATTAGGCTGGGCAAACACTGGCTGAGCAACTATCGATGTAGGAGAAACCTTAACTCTGGGAGCCGCAATTACAGGATGTGCCCCCGCCTTAATACCACTCTGATCAGTAGACTATGCATTACAGAATAGTGCGCCACTAATAATACCCAATAACTGAACTGATACATCTCAAAGAACTATTAAAGAAATGAACTATTATGGAGCCTGGGATGGTCCCTAGCCCACTACTATCTATAGCGAAATAGCCTCTGGCTCAGGTACAAGAATAAGGTTTAGGGAAGGCGACCTATACTTTCCCCTAGATGGGGATTCATCACGAGGCTATCCATGACCTCTAGGTCATCCATAAATAGGATAAGGATCCCTGGGCTTGGTGTTGGGACCCTCATCTCATGTAATAGTAAAGCATGTGTCCTGGCCATTTACGAAAAAGTGACGTAAAAGAAATATCCTACAACTAACTCAGACTCTAAGTATGAAATGAATGAAAAAAGTGATGAACTCCTAAGAATGTCCCATAGCCCCCAAAGATAGGAAACAGATGTCAACATTTTGATCCACAGGACTCCACTAGACACTTACTCTTATACCAACAATACCGGTGAAAACTAAGATCTCTTACCAATTTATCATGACCTAAATTATAGATCATGATGGCACCTTCTAAATCCCGCTAGTAGGTATGCCAATACTATAACCCAAAGCTAACACAATGGGTTAATTTTGTATGAAATGCCAACAGAGGCCAAATTCAATGACCACATGTTAAAATATAGGCAAAGTGTTCTAAAATAGATAAACAGTCATCATAAGATACCAATCCCACGACCTAGTAGTGCCAGTGGAAGAGCATCTAATGTTAATTATACAACCCAAAAGATTTAGCCTATAATTAATACATCTGTCTAGAATAATAAAGACTAAATATAAAAGATAGAAGGAAACTGGGCAACTTAAACTCCATGAGCTCACCCTATCTCTAAAAGTCAATCAGCGCATAAACTTGAATCGATGACGATAGCTAGTACTCTGATCTGTACCTGAAAGGTACAAAAGTGTAGTAATAGTACCAAAATAATGGTTACTCAGTAGGCATCATCGATTGAATGATCTAACTCATGATATACGGATTATATAATGAGAGATAATCCTAAGTAAGTCAAGGTATAGAATCAAACATGAATCATCTTCGTTATCACTGGATACAGTAAGTAATTACAGCGGAATAATAACATAATATAAGATATCCACACAAGCCAATACTGTCATGTATAAGCAGTAGACAATTCAAAACCATAACGCATCATAAAGTATACCCACAAGCAAACATAAATACAAAGTTGGTGCCCATACGCCAACTGGTGCATAATGTAAAGAACTCATCATACTATCCCATACTACTAGAGAGTACACCCAAGAGAAGAATAAGGAAATTAACCAACAACCATTATTATATAACCATTACTTTACCATTCACCCGCATTATGCCACCACTTATCAATTTCCACATGAGATGTCATAACTCACCAGTTATCCACCAGTTAATTTAATCGCTATAATTATACATCAACTAGCCACCATTTGTTCACAAATCACCATTTTACCAACTAGGCATCATTTATTGTTAACCATCACTATATTAACTAACCATCGCTTTATAGCTTTTTTACACCATGAAATATGTATATGCATATACCTAAATCTATATAGAATTGAACCAATCATTAAAATCATCATCCAAAATTAAATCTATCATAAGTATCATCAATACTCAGAATTGACCTTGTCCTAAATATTATCAAGACCCAAAATTAAATCGGTCATAAATATCATCAAGACTCAAAATTAAACTGGTCATAAACATTATCATGACTCAAAATTGAATCGGTTAAAAATATTATCATAATATCCTCTGGCCTTGTCGAGAATTAATATCATCATAAATTCCAAATTCATGTTGTGAAGAAATAACAATTCCCATGAGAGCTAAAGTAAATAACAAGCCTTATAAGGGAGAAAGTAAATAGCAAGCCCCGTGAGGGAGAAAGTAAATGAACTTAAAGGGAGAAGAATAAAAGAGTATACCTCTATTATTTGTTATTCATCATCAATGATATAACAAGATTTCTCATTTTTACCACCATACACCTTCCCAAGAGTTTAAGAAGCAAGAGGTTCATCAAATCTAACATGACATAGCCTAAGAAGGGTTAAAGCCCCATTCTAATCTTCAAGTTCCATTTTAAGTGATTTATATCTAAATTAAGCTTAAGATATCTAAATAACCTATTAGACATTAGCAAGCCACAACTAGATTCAAGATAGGGGTTCTACTCAAATGCCATCACTAAATGCCTTTATGACTAGATCGATTTCATTAGAATAAGAACTAGGGTCAATCTTTCCCTAAGCATGAGTGATGAGGTCACTTTTATCTAACTAGAGTAATCATAGAGCCTCCTCATGCTAATCATAAGGCATGAAGTCTAATCTCCCTAAGGTTTAAGCCTACAAGTCAAACATTCTAATCTATGAGTTCAAGTGGCCAAAAGGATGCAACAAGTCCCAAGCCTTACCATTCATCAATCCAACACCAAAAACCCCTCCCAAATCTAACAAGATATCATAATTGTACTATAACATAGCTCAATCTAACAAGGAATAAGCCTAACCTACCTTAAATCCAAAGAAAGCTCATGAACCACTAAACCTTCGCTTTTTCTTTTTGTGAAGCTTCTTTAAGGTGCCAAGCTATCAAAAACACATTTTATACATCATTACGAGAATATCGATACCCATATTATACCATTGTACTACAGGTCTGAAAATGACACTAAAAACTCCAAGTGGGTCCCACATATGAAAACACATTTTTGAGGTTAGTATAATGTTTATACACTATCAAGGAATCATAAAAACTTAAGAAATAGGTAAATACTAAGCTTATTTGGGCTAAAATCAAGCCCTCAAGCTATTTGGGATTTTGGTCGAGAATTCAAGATATTCAAGCTTGAAATCAAAGGATTCTTACCTTAAATATGATGTTAATCATGAAAATACATGTTAATCAAGCTTCTGAATTGCACCCAAGACTTAATTTAAGGTTGGCATATCACTTTAGGATTTCTTAGTCTAAAAGATGAGTGGAAATATGTAAAAATACGATTGAAAGGGCCTTTTTACAGCCATAATAGGTAATCAAGTATGGCTATCTCCATCCATTGATCATGATTACATAGGGAGATCGCCCCTGACTTGTGCGATCACGACATCAACCTGATGCACCAGATATCGATTGAAACTTGGAAATTCTTCTAAGTTTTGGCCAATTCCTTGGGATATGTTTGGAATCTGATATAGGCAAATGAACTATGTAACCATACTAATTTCAATGTTTTGGATGTGTTGGCAAAGTTGTATTTTCCATCTAAGGTAATTTCTACCAAATATGAGTCCCACACCTGAATTTCTAATTTTTTAACTTTTTGACTAATAGGTTGAAATGAGTTCGGGTGCATTAGGATCCAAACCAAAGGTATATCTAACCTAAAATTAATATTTTAGAGCTAACGGAGCAATCAAAATTTGTATTTGAGATTGTTTTATTGATGTTTTTACCCAGTGGCTATTTGGACTAGTGAAGACTTCTAAATAAGGAATTAACTCTAAAATACAAATGAACTGCCTAGTAACCAAGATATTACTTTTAGAAAGTCATAAATGACTTAAGGCATCTATGGAGAAGCTCTAACGGTGAAAATAAGTGGAAATATGAAAAATAACCTGAAAGGTCATTAATTTAGGTTGACTAATGCTCTGGCTACTTTTATGGTTCTTATAAATTGAGTGTTTAGGCAGTTTCTAAATTTATTTGTTATAGTCTTTATTGATGACATCTTGGTGTACTCTGAGAGTGAAGAGGATCATGCTATTCACTTTCAAATTGTGTTGCGGACTCTTAAGGACCAAAAATTATATGCAAAATTTTCTAAGTGTAAATTTTGGCTAAGTGATGTAACCTTTATTGGGCATGTTGTTTCTTGTAAGGGGATCAAGGTGGATACATATAAAGTTGAGTTAGTTAAAAAATATTCGAGATCTATGATTCCAATCAACATTAGGAGCTTCTTAGGTTTGTCTGGTATTATAGGAGGTTTATGGAGAGTTCCTCTTGTATTACTGCTCCGTTGATGAGGTTGATTCCAAAAAAGGTTAAGTTTTAATGATTCAATTCTTGTGATGATAGTTTTGAGAAATTAAATGATAACTTAACTTTTGCTCTAGTTTTGACCCTACCCGAGGGTACTGATGGTTTTGTTATGTTTAGTGATGTATCCCATGTAGGACTAGATCAGGTCATAATGTAGCATGGTAAGGTTTGGTCCTATGTTTCTAGGCAGCTTACGATTCATGAGAGGAATTACCTAACTCATGATCTAGAGTTGGCGGCGGTGGTATTTGCATTGGAGATTTGGTGACATTATCTATATGAGGTGCATATAGATACTTACTCTGGTCATAAAAGTTGTTATATTATGTGTTTAAATAGAAGGAATCAACTCTCAGGTAGAGGCGGTGGCTTGAATTCCTCAAGTATTTATGACATGAGTTTGCACTACCATCCAGGTAAAGCTAATCTTGTTGTTGATGCTCTTAGCAAGTTGTCTATAGAGAGCTTGTCTCACATTGATGAGGTGAAAATAGGGTTAATGAAGAATAGTCATAAGTTGGCTAACTTGGGAGTTCATCTTTTAGACTTTGAGGATGGAGAAGTACTTATTCAAGAAGTGATTAAATCATCTGTTGGTGCTGAGGTAAAGGAGAATGGGCTTTGGATCCCATACTTATGAAAATTAAGGATGATATGGGTCAACAAAAGATTATGGATTTTGAGATTGAGTGAGATGGCATATTGAGGTATTAAGGTAGGTTGTGTGTTCCTGATATTGATGGGTTGTGTGAAAGGATTTTGACTGAGGCTCATGAGTCCAGATATACAGTTTATTTGGGTTTAACTAAGATTTATCATGGTTGAAGGAAATCTATTGGAGGAATAACATGAAGAAAGATGTGGAAAATTTTATTGCCAAATATATGACTTGACAACAAGTTAAGGTTGAGCACTTGAGGCTTGGTGGCATGTCTCAAGAGATAGGATTTCATTATCAGTCTTCCGCCTATATTGTAATCAGAATAATTCTATTTAGGTCATTGTGGATAGAATAACTAAGTCTGCTCACTTCTTGCCTGTGAGAACTAATTGCTCAGGAGAGAATTATGCCAATCTGTTCATTTAGGAGATTGTAAAGTTGCATGGTGTACCAATGTCTATTATTTAAAATTAAGGTACACAGTTTTGTTCTCACTTTTAGCATTCGTTTCAAAGAAGTTTGGATCCTCAGGTGAGCCTCAACATCGTTTTCAACCTTCAAACGGATGTGAAATAAAAGCATACTATTGAGACTTTGAAGGATATGCTAAGGGCCTATACGATTAACATTAAGGGTAGTTGGGTTGACCATTTACCTCTTATTGAATTCGCTTACAATAATAGTTTCCATTCTAGCATTCGAATGGCTCCTTTTAAGGCTCTTTATGGTAGGATGTGTGGGTCTCCTATTAGATGGTTTGAGGTTATGAGACTAGGTTGTTTGGTCCTGAACTAGTTCACCAACCCATGTATAAGGTAGAAGTGATTAGATAAAGATTACAGATTGCTCAAAGTATTTTGTGGATGTGGGACAAAGAGAGTTGGAGTTTGAAGTTAGTGAATGGGTGTTCTTGGAAGTGTCTTCTATGAAAGGAGACATAAGGTTTGGGAAGAAGGGAAAACTCAGTTTCCGTTATGTTGGTTCGTATTAAATTGTGAAGAGGATTGGGAATATTGCTCATGAGTTGGATTTGCCTATTAGTTTGGGCTTTATTCATCCTATCTTTCATGTGTCCATGCTAAAAAAGTGTGTGGGTAATTTTTTTTTTGATAGTACCTATTGATGATGTTGGTGTTATAGATATGTTATCTTATAAGGAGGTCTTGATTGAGATATTGGATAGAGAAGTTTGTACATTTAGGTCAAAGGATATAGCCTCGGTGAAGGGTCTTTGGAGAAATCAAAAGATAGAAGAAGTACATGGGAAACTGAGGAAGATATGAAGGCTAAATACCCATTCTTATTCCCCATTTTGGATGAAAGTGTGTAAGGTATGAGTTTTTATTTTCCTCTTATGACTTTTTGAGATGTCATTTGATTCCGGTGTATTCATGTTATTCTCATGCTAAAAGTGTCCTAACTCATCATTTGGGGATGAATGATCCTGGGGGGGGGGGGGGGTATAATGTAAGATCCCTCAAACTTTCATTTTATTTTTGACTTTCCCATGTGCATAATGTCAATTTTCAACTTGAATTATGTTTAGGGATGTTAAAAGGGTGTTTTGGGAAAGTTTTGGATTTTTTAGAAGGGGTTCAGGGTCATTTTAGAACCCCGAGGCAGTGAGGGTATGTAATAAGGTCATGTCATGGAGGTTAAGCTCTGCGATATTGGGCGTACCACACCAGCATTTTAGTTTCTTTTAGCTTTTGATTTTTTCACTTGGGGAGAGGGGCTTTTGGTATTTTTACCCTTGTACGACCTTTAAACATAAAATACCCCCATTCCCTTTAGTTTTCAAAGATCAAATCATCCTATTTCTCTCTTAAACTCAAAAGCCAAAAACATTCAAGGGTTTTATGGTAAGTTGTATCATGGTTTTGATGATAAAGGAAGGAACCGGTGTTTCAATTGTGGTCAGTCGGGTCATATGCTGAGGAATTATCCCATGGATAAGGTTTCTTCTAGAGCTAATAAGGTGTCACCACCCGTGACTACCCCCTAGTCGTAACACGGTGCTTGGAACCACAAGTGATCCCAAGCTAACCCATAAACTGGCATACTACTTGAACAACTAATTTAAATTGTATAAAAACTAAATTTGTTAAGCGGAAACATGATCATGAGAAATTCTAAATAAATGAAATACTTATAAGGTTTACAATATGGTAAAACTAAAAGAAGAACTTGAGTTGCATGAATGACTCTGACTGACCATCTATGAAGCCTCTACTATACTGACTATAGATAGTTGGGACATGCCTCCAACCGCCACTACAATACATATGAATAATCAAAATAAATTACATGAACTACAACTGACTAGAGTATCCAAAACAAGAGAACTCATTACCTGCTTGCTGGAAGCTGCAAACTATCTGATTATGATGTGTGGGCTACAATAGGTACCTACATTATGAGACAATGTAACACATAGACATATATATGGATCAGTACTTTGGAATGTACTAAGTATATGAAGACATGCACTAAATTATGGAAATATTTAAAGCATTCTCTAAAATTGAGGATGAAAGTTATTTGTTGAAACATACATTAAAACTTGGGTATACGTGGATAACTATGTCATAATGAGATTTATAAATCATAAACTGAAAACAATTTTGTAAGCTGGCAAGCGATAAAACATGGATACTGTATGTATATCTATGTAAACTTGAATAGACTGTAAAACACACTGAGGATCAGGTGTGGATACTGAGCATGAAAACACGAACATGTAAAACTGAAAATGCAAGACCAAACATAAAAATGTGCTGAAATAAACTGTAATATAAATAACTAAAATTTGTATAGCGGAACAACTAATATCAGTATACTTTGTCGTGAAAAATTGACCTGAACTATTCTAAATACTACACTGAGATTGTGGGGGCTAACTACAATTGACATGCCCCAATCTAAGCTATTGGGGTGTAATGTGTAACCCCAGTTGGAAGGGTGTTGGTACCTTGCCAGGGGTACCAACAAGTGACAAGCGATGTGGATCCACAAGGTTAATATCCCAAAAGAAGAGGGTGTCATGTCTAAATGATGGGGGACCCCTCAAAATCTATGGTGGCACCATAGGTCTGTAACCTTAGGACTGCTACTAGCACCTCATTCCTAACTGACGGGGAGACACCATTCCTACATTTACTCGGTGCTAAGTGTTACTCCCAACTGAATGACATTGGTGTTATTAGTCATTTAACATGACATGGTTGTACTTGTAAGCGCTCAGCGTGAACATGATGTTCTGAATATGATAATAAAATCATGGTCTGACTGACTTGTTGCTTAAAAATAGAAACATGTAAAACACATAAGTATCGAGTGTTCATAACCGTCCAGCACAAAATGATTACAAAAATATGATGATAATATTTAAAATAGTGATATAAAGTCATAGTTCAAAAATCCAAAATAAGTAATAATTCAATGAATGAGATAGATACATGAATTTGAACATAGGGACGTGTTAAACATGATAAAACATCATATTTACATATTTTAATTCATAACTTAAGGATTTATCATAAAATCAAGGGAATTAAGATGGGAGAAATTGTAATTCAAACATGAGGTGACTTAAATAATATGGAAACACATGTTGTCATGGCTTGAATTTGATTTACTAAGAAGTTCATGAATTAAATTCATAAGTTTAATGGATAATTTCATGAAATAGGTTAAGATTCATACATTTAAACTAAAATAAGGTTTTTGGGCTCAATGGATAGAAGGAACCCATTGATGAATACCCCACATAGCTTAATTAGATGACTTCTTGAAGAAATCTTGAAACTTAAACTTGAGTTCTTAAATTTCTTGGGAATAAAGCTTGAATTTCTTGATATTGAGAAGAGATTTTAAACCTTGAGACTTAAAGGATGAATTAGTGAGAGGAACCCTAATCTTGATATTCTTGATATTCTTGAATTTGAATGTTGGGACTTAAAGGATGAATTTTGGGTGAGGAACCCAAATTTGATGTCCTTGATAATAGGAGTAGGCAAGTGTTGTTAATATATTGAAAAGAATAGGAAAATAATGCTTATTGGAGGGTTATAAGTCATTTTAGGGGTTAGAAAAGGGGAAAAGACCAAAAATCCCTTAAACTAAACTCTACAGACAATTCTCGGTAGTCTTTATGGGTCTACCATACGACTCATATGGTTTGGGTACAAGTTATATTGGCAACCCGTATGCTGACCAATGTGTGATACAACTTTGATAGTACTTCAGTATTCTGGCCATAAATTTTCATCCTTTTATCGTATTAAGGCAAAGTTGGTATATTTGGAAAGATAATTCAATTGTATAACTGTTAGTGGGTCTTGAACTCAAAATTTCTTAGTATAAAAAAATTTATGATCATTTAAGGATGACTATAGTTATGTACATCCCAAGAATTTAATTGCTAAGGGAGGTTTTGACTTGTTCATGAGCTAGGATCTATTTGAGGACTTAAAATATGTCCAAGTAACTTATAAAGGTATCAAAACATGGGACTTGATTATTGAATTGTCTACTGGTCAGGGTACGAGTCTGATATTATGACTCATAACATGTCTATACGACTTGTAGCCACTACTCGTAAGCTGGACAGAATTTAGGGAACCTATACTTCTGACGATACGACTTATCTTAATACGACTCATACCTTACTTGAATACTTCTATGGTCAACTCGTAACTTGAACTGAACTCAAATCATCCCACACTAACATGAGTCTGAATTTCTATATACGACTCATAAAAGTCTTTACAATTTGAGGGATGAGTCGTAAGTTTTCCAAAGAGCCAGAAAAATATGGGTTATTACATAAGGTTCTTTTTACTACTTTTTCAGCTCTGGCATCGAAGGTTGCTACCTCTACTTTCTGTACCAATACTGGTCAGAATCACTTGTATGATCTTGCTACCCGTCAGGATTCTAAGGCACTTCCTAATGTTTCTTTGGTAAATTAAAACTCCTTTCTCATGATATGTGTTTCTTGCTTGATTCGGGGTATACTCTTTCTTATGTGACCCTTATGTGGTTAATCAGTTTAGTTTTGGTCCCAAGTGTATTCCCTACCCCTAATTTGTATCTACCCCAACGGGGGTGACCTAGTTATGGCTAGAAAGATTTATAGGGATTGTGTGATATCTATCTGTGGTAGGGAGACCTTGGTCGATTTAATAGAGCTATATATGGTGGATTTTGATGTTATCTTGGTGATGGATTGGCTTTATTTATGCTATGCTTCTCGAGATTATTGGACCTATTAGGTCCTTTTCAAGTTTCCTAATTGGCCAATTATTGAGAGGGAAGGGAATTTCCTAGTGCCTATGGAAAGGTTCATATCTTATCTTAGAGCGCATAAATTGATTTCTAGGCGGTTCTTCATCATTTGGTCTGGGTTAAAGATTATAACTCAGAGGATCCTTCTTATAATTCGTTCCCGTAGATGGTTCATATCTTATCTTAGAGCCTATAAATTGATTTTCAAGAGGTATCTTTATCATTTGGTATGGGTTAAAGATTCTAACTCGAAGAGTCCTTTATTATAATATGTTCTCGTGGTTAATGACTTTACTGAGGTTTTCTCTGGTGATCTTCTGGTTGTCCCTCCCAATAGGGAAATTGATTTTGGGATTAATCTTTTTTTTGACACTCGTCCTATATCTATCCCTCCCTATACAATGGCTCTAGTAGAATTGTAGGCGCATAAGGAGTAGTTTAAAGATCTTCTTAAAAAGGGTTTTATTCGCCCTAATGTGTCTCCATAGAGTGCGCTTATTTTGTTCGTGCATAAAAATAATGGTTCCCGCTGGATGTGCATAAATTACCATCAGTTGAATAAGGTGACGGTGAAGAATAAGTATCCACTTTCTAGAATTGATGACCTATTTGATTAGCTTCAAGGAGCTAAGTATTTCTCTAAAATTAATCTTTGTTTGAGTTACCACCAAGTTGAAGATTAGGGAAGTGGATATCTCTAAGACTGCCTTACAAACCTGATACGGTCATTTTGAGTTATTGGTGATATCCTTTGGTTTGACTAATGCCTAGATGGTATTTATGGAACTTATGAACTAGTTATTTTGTCAGTTCTTGTATTTGTTAGTAATAATGTTTATTGATGATATTCTAGTGTACTCCAAGAGTGTGGTGGATTATGCCAATCACCTTTGTATAGAATTGTAGACCCTTAGGAATCAGTGTTTGTATGTCAAGTTTTTTAAGTGTGAGTTTTGGTTAAATGTTGTCACCTTTCTGGTTTATGTTCTTTATAGCAAAGGGATCATGGTAAATCAATAAAAAGTCGCGGTGGTTAATTAGTGTCCTAGACCTATGATTCTAACTGATATTTAGAGCTTCTGGGGTTTAGTCAGGCATTATAGGAGGTTTGTAGAGAGTTTTTCTTCGATTGCTGCCCCATTGACTAAGTTGACCTAGAAGAAGGTAAAGTTTCTATGGTCGGGAGCTTGTGAGAGAAGTTTTATAAAGTTGAAAGTTAAATTGACTTCTACTCTAGTTTTGACCCTACCCAAGGGTATGAATGGTTTTGTCATTTATTGTGTTGTGTGTTGATACATATGGCAAGGTGGTTCAATATGCTTCTAGGCAGTTGAAAGTTCATGAGAAGTATATTTGACTCAAGATTTGAATTTGTTAGTTGTGGTTTTTGCTATAATTATTTGGCACCATTACTTGTATGGAGTTTATGTTGACATTTATTCTAATCATAAGAGCTTGCAGTATGTGTTAACCTAAAATGAGTTAAATCTCACACAAAGGAGATGGCTTAAGTTACTCAAGGATTATGATATGTCTTTATTATCATCCATGTAAAGCTAATATCTCATGTGAAGGAGGAGAAATGAGGGTTGGTGAAGGATATTCTCCATGTGGTGAATCTTGGGGTTCGTATATTGGACTTTGAAGATAGAGGTGTGATTGTGCAAAAGGTGGTAAAGACATCTCTTAGTACTAGGATGTAAGAGAAGTAGGTTTTTTTTCTTATCTTAATGCAGATCAAGGATGACGTGGGACACCAGAAGGTTATGTCTTTTGACATTAGTGGTGATGGTACCTTGAGGTACCAAGGTAGATTATGTGTTCTCGGTGTTGATGGGCTTACTTAGTGGGAATATACTAGGTATGTTGTTGTTGGTGTTGATGGGTTGTGTACGAAGATCTTAGCTGAGGCTCATGACTCGAGGTACACTTTTCATCCTAGTTTAATGAAGATGTAGCATGACTTGAAATAGATCTATTGGTAGAATAACATGAAGAGGGATATGGCCAATTTTGTGGCTAAGTGCTTGGTATGTTAGCAAGTGAAAGTAAGGTACTTGAGGCTGGGTGGATTATTTCAAGAAATTTAGTTGCCTATGTGGAAGTAGGAGGTGATTTATATGGATTTTGTTACTAGTCTTCCACGATCTCACAGTCAATTCGATTCAATCTAGGTCATCGTGGATAGGATGACTAAGTCTGCTCATTTCTTACATGTGAGAACTAATTACTCAAGTAAGGATTACGCAAAGTGGTTCATTCAAGAAATTGTTAAGCTGCATCGTACGCCTGTTTCTATTATTTTATATCGAGGTATGCAGTTGTCGTCTCACTTCTGGCATTCCTTTTATAGAGGTTGGGGACTAAGGTGAGACTTAGCACCGCTTTCCACCCTTAAGTGAAGAGGACCATTCAAACTTTGGAGGATATGCTTTGGGGTTATGTGATTGATTTGGTGGTAGCTGGGTTTATCATCTACCTCTCATCGAGTTTACTTATATAATAGTTACCATTCTAGCATTGGGATGGCTCCGTTTGAGTCTTTGTATGGTAAAAGATATCGTTATCCTATTGGGTGGTTTTTGGTTGGTGAGGCTGGGTTGTTCATTACTAATTTGGTTCACTAAGCTATGGGTAAGTTAAAGGTGATTTTGGATAGGCTTAAGATCACCCGAATTCTCCAAAAGTCCTATACAGACGTCAGGAAAAGGAAGTTATAATTTGAAGTTAACGACTGGGTGTTCTTGAAAGTATCTCCCATGAAGGGAGTGATGTGTTTTGGAAAGAAATGGAAGCTCAATCCATATTATGTAGGCTCATTATTTGATCATGAAGAGAGTGGGTAATATGTCTTATGAATTGGATTTGCCTTCTAGTTTGAGTTCCGTTTACCCAATTTTTATGTTTTCATATTGAGGAAGTGCTTGGGGTGATCATTCCTTGGCGGTTCCATTGGAATGTCTTGGTGTTTCAGACTCTATGTCGTATGAAGAAGTCCCGGTTGAGATCTTGGATCGACAAGTCCGTCGGTTGAGGACAAAGAAGGTGGCTTCGGTAAAGGTTCTATGGAGGAACCAATAGTTTGAAGAAGCTACCTGGGAAGATAAGGAAGACATGAAGTCTAAGTACCCATTGTTGTTCCCCGATCCAGATAATCATTTTTAAGGTATGTGTTAATCTTAGCATCTTTATTTTCTGACTCCGTTAAAGGAAATTATGATTTCCTTGACATTTTTCATTTTTTGTCATTATTAAAGGTAAGTGTGGTTGTATTCTGTGTTAAATCGAGCTAATGGATACCTTGATCTTTCATTCGAGGACGAATGATCCTAAAGGGGAAGTAAATGAAACACCCTAGTTGTTGGCCTCTAAAATTTCTGGGTTTTAACACTACTACCCTAACTACGACTCTCTACGAGTTATAGGGTGTCTATACGAGTCATCGAATCTAAGTTGTAGGGTGTACAGTCCTAACTTAGATACTGCTTTAGCTACGACTAAAGGGGTATGAGTCATAAAGACTATTAATGATTCGTTAGGAGGTAATCATAATGTTTCCATTGGGATACCTAAATGAGATTGTCTTAAGTACAAGAGGCAGGTACGAGTCATAAGGATTGGCTACTAGTCAAATGGTATGACTCATAACTAGACCAATATGGGTAGCTCTAGACACTATCTAGACTATGAGTGGATTAAATGAGTTGTAGGGTGACCCTACGAGTCGTAAGGTCACTCGTAGCGACTAGGCATCAATTTTTAGTCTTTCAATGAAGGGCATCTTGGTAATTTCCTTCTTTCTTCACTTAGACCCCACAAAGGACTTAAAACCCTTTTTGGGACTTCATTATCATACTATTCACAATCAAAATACTCTCAAATTCTCTCTATGACTCTTCTTACAAGTCGTAAGGTATCCATTGAGGCCTGACTTAGATACTGCTTTGGCTATGATTGGAGGGGTACGAGTCATAAAGACTCTTAACGAGTCATAAGAAGGTAATCATAGTGTGTCCAATGTGATACCCAAATGAGACTGTCTTGAGTACGAGAGGCGGGTATGAGTCGTAAAGATTGGCTAAGAGTCGTATGGTACGACTTGTAACCAGACCAGTATTGGAGGCCCTAGATACTGTCTAGAGTACGAGTGGATTAAACGGGTTATAGGGTGACCCTACAAGTCGTAAGGTCACTCGTAGCGACTGAGCATCAGTTTTCAGTCATTTAATTAAGGGCATCTCGTTAATTTCCCTCTTTCCCCAATTAGACCCCATGACTGACTTAAAAAACCACAATAAAAACACACTCAAATTCTCTCAAGAAAAAACACCTAGGGTTTTAAGGGAAGTGGTCATCTAGGGTTCTAAGAGTGGTTTCTTCCTCTATTTCTTAGTGATTAAGGCATGTATCTCTCTCCTTAAACTTATATTTACTTAATGGCATGAAATTTGTTTATCATACACATGGTTTTGATGTTGAGTTTTGAATGACGGATTGAGGGTTTTGGATATAAATTGGTTGAATGTTTTTACCATGATTACTATTGATTTATTATGCATTGAATTATTGGTTTATACACTTATTGGGGTGAATGAGAATGGTGGATGGCAATAAGGGTATAAAGATTAACCAAATTCTAAATTATGGTAATAGGATACAAAGGAATCCCTATATAATTGGTTTCAAAATTGAAATTGATGATAACCTCAACGCACTAGTATAATTAGTTTTGGAATATGATTCATTAAAACCAATGTATGTCATAAATGGATAATTGGATAATAATGATTATGAAAACCGTGTGGGTTACACGGGAATCTCCTAAGTGATTTTAATGATGGAGTCTACGGGGTACAAGGGAATCCTCAAAGTGTTGGCATAAAGACATTGCCTACAAGCTATAGTCGATATGATGATACCACTTAATGATGCCTTAATAATTGACTCCTTAAACTAATGGTTGTATTTGTGTTAAATAATTTAATTGGGGCTTAAAGGGGATTGTGTTAGCTGGCCATGAAAGTGTGAGTCTCAAATTACGAACATTTGAAACTCACGTTTGCTAACGCGAGGGTTGGTATTGATAACCGTGTGCTTGTATGGCATAAGTGAATCCCCAAAGTGTATATATATTTGTATCATTGATGTCATAGGGTACATAGAAAGCCCCGAGCTTCTATGATATCTTTGATTCATTTGGCTAACATACACCGGGGGCCGTCCAGAGGGTAATAACTTGACCCATATAGCCCATGGGTAATTCATGATGGTCAAGATACACAATCTAGGCTAAGGTTTTTTAATTTTATGCTAAGCCCTGCTCCCTATCCCAGCATGTTATATATATATGATTATGTATATGTATATGTTTATGTTGTGTGCATTGGATTTTGGATTATAATCATGGTATTGTTTTGTTCCCTTATCCCTGAGTTACATGCTAGAGCTTAACCCGCTAACCGTCTACGTACGTTTTATCCAAATGAAATGCAGGAACTAGGCATACTTCTACTTCTCCTGCATAGTGATTAGTTGATCATGGGATAGTTCATGAGTCAGACTAAAGTGGTGAGATTCCATAATTTGAACGGATTCATTTCATGTTTTAGCTTCTTTATGTCGTATACTTTGCTTCTGAGATATTTTGGCTATTTTTAAAGGCATGTCCCGATACTTTGTTGATTTTTGTTTTGTTAGAAGGCTTTGTGGATTATTGTGTACTTGGGTGGTGGTGGTGGTTGTTTTGGTTGGTTAACGATAATCAGTTATAGACATATCTTTAATTCTTTGAACTTATCTTATGCTATCTTGTTATATGTTTTGAATTCATCCGCTGCTAGGTATGTTTGGTTCTGTTGAATTAGGCAAAAGGGATAGTCTCTGCTCCACGACGGACTCTATATACCCATCACTGCCAAGCCCTAGTTTGGGTCATGATAAAGTTTGTATCAGAGCCTAGGTGTGGTATCATTAGGTATACACAATGTCGTGTCAGGTAGAGTCTCTTTTATAGGTGTGTAGCGCTCATCACTTATAAGGAAGAGGATACGAGGCATTTAGGAGTGTTTGTTTTTTTTGTCATTTACTTTTGGGTGATAGAGTCTAGGGTGTTAAATCTCCTGTAATTCCTGTTTGTTCGCTTTTCATATCATGCCTCTTAGAAAATCTGATGCTCGTGGAGACTTCTCTATCCCGCTTGAGGACAATATGGATGGGGCTCGTCCTACTTAAGGAGTTTAACCCAAATCTAGGGTCGCTGCTTTTGATTGTCCTAGTAGAGTTCCACCAATCCCCACTAATCGTTCTTCTACTGGTAACACTCTTGCTCGATCACCTCTAGGAGATATTTCTAATGTTGAGTTCCACCATTCTATTCATCTATTGACCTAGTTGGAGACATCACAGTCACGTTAGTCAGGTCCTATTGGTGCTTCCATGAGTTCTTCTGATGCCATTAGAGTTGGACAGTTTATGAGGATAAATCCTCCAACCTTTACTGGTTCTAAGGTTGATAAGGATCCTCAAGGATTTATAGATAAGATGGAGAAAATCTTTCAAGTTATGCATGCTACTGATGTAGAGGGTATGGAGTTTGTTGCTTATCTGTCAAAGGATGTGGCATATCAATGGTATGAAGAGTGAGAGCAACTTAGGGGGTGATGATGCTAAGTTCTCTTTGTGGGATCACTTCTCTTGTGATTTTCATGATCGCTTATTTTCTCAGGAGTTGAGGGAGGCAAAGGCTGAGGAATTCATGAATTTAAAGCAAGGAAAAATGATGGTGAAGTAATATTCCTTGAAGTTTCACCAGTTGTTGTGTTATGCTCCTGAGTCAATGTCTGACATGAGGGCTAGAATAAGAAAATTTTCGTTTAGTCTATCTCGTGATTTGATTTTGGAGAGTAAGGCTGCCATGTTAAACAAAGATATAGATATATCTAGACTTATGGTGTATATGCAACACATTGAAGAGGAAAAGAAAAAACAAGTAGAGATAGGGGAGAGGCAGAGTAAGAAGTCTTGATATTCGGATCAGGGTAGAGGTCAGCAGCAGAGTGGTAGAGATAGTGAAAAATGGTCTAAGAAGAAGTGGGACAATTCTGGTTCCTATTCTACAGCTAGTGCCCCGTATCCAAAGTTGTTCAGTGGTTATAATTTCCAAAGTGGTGATGGTCCTAGGAAATAAGGTGCCTAGTCTCAGGATGATGGCCCCCAGTCAACTCCATCCTATACTGTTTGTCAGTTTTATGGTCAGTTGCATCGTGGGTTCTATAATGAAGGGAGGAACTGGTGTTTCAATTATGGTCAGTCGGGTCATATACTGAGGAATTGTCCCAGGGTAAGGTTTCTTCTGGATTTAAGAAGGTTCCTGATGCTACTTTTTCAGCTCTGGCACCGAAGAGTGCTACCTCTACTTCGGGTATCGACACTGGTCGGAATCGCTTGTATGCTCTTGCTACCTATCAGGACTCTAAGGCATTTACTGATGCTATCACTGGTATGTTAAAAATATTTTATCATGACGTGTGTTTATTTCTTGATTCTCGGTCTACTCTTTCTTATGTGACCTATTATGTGGCTAATCAGTTTATTTTTGGTCCTGAGTGTATTCCCGACCTTTTTTCTATATCTACCCCGGTGGGTGACTCTGTTATCGCTAGAGGGGTTTATAGGGGTTGTGTGATATCTATCTGTGGTAGGGAAACCTTGGTAGATTTGATAGAGTTAGATATGGTAGATTTGAAGTTATCTTAAGGATGGATTGGCTCCATTCATACTATGCTTCTCTAGATTATCAGAATTGTAAGATTCTTTTTCAAGTTTCCTAATGGGCCGATTATGGAGTGGGAAGGGAGTTCCCTAGTTCCTAAGAGAAGTTTCATATCTTATCTTAGAACTCGTAAATTGATTCCCAAGGGGTGTCTTTATCATTTGGTCTAGGTTAAAGATTTTTACTCAGAGGGTCCTTCATTGTAATCAGTTCCTGTGGTTAATAAATTTCCTGAGGTTTTACCTGATGATCTTTCGGGTGTCCCTCCAAATAGGGAAACTAATTTTGGGATTAATCTTGTTTTAGGCACTCGTTCTATATCTATCCTTCCCTATAGAATGGCTCCAGTGGAATTAAAGGAGTTTAAGGAGCAGTTTAAAAATCTTCTTGATAAGGGTATTATTCTTCCTAGTGTGTCATCATGGGGTTCTCCTATTCTATTTGTGCATAAAAAGGATGGTCCCCTTTGGATATGCATATATTACCATCATTTGAATAAGGTGTCGGTGAAGAATAAGTATTATCTTCCTAGGATTGATGACCTATTTGATCAGCTTCGGGGAGCTAAGTATTTCTCCAAGATTGATATTTGTTTTTGTTACCACTAGTTAAAGATTAGGGAAGTTGATATCCCTAAGACTGCTTTTCAAACTCAATATGGTTATTTTGAGTTTGGTGATGTCCTTTGGTTTGACTAATGACCCAGTGGCATTTATAGATCTTATAAACTAGTTATTCCGTCAGTTACAGTATTTGTTTGTAATTATGTTTATTAATGATATTATGGTGTACTCTAAGACTGAGGTGGATCATGCCGATCACCTTTGTATAGTGTTGCAGAACCTTAGGGATCAGAGTTTGTATGCCAAGTTTTTGAAGTGTGACATTTCTTTAAATGTTTATTACCTTTCTGGGTCATGTTATTTCTAGTGAAGGATCATGGTGGATCCACAGAATGTCGCAGTGGTTAAGAAGTGACCTAGACCCATGAATCCAATAGATAATCGAAGCTTCTTGGGTTTAGCCGAGTATTATAGGATGTTTGTAGAGAGTTTTTCTCCAATTGTTTCCTCATTGACTAAGTTGACCTAGAAGAAAGTGAAGTTTCTGTGGTAAAATGCTTGTCATAGAAGTTTTATGAAGTTAAAAGATATGTTGACTTCTGCTCCTATTTTGACCCTACCCGAGGGTACGAATGGTTTTTTTGTTATTATGATGCGTCTCGTGTGGAAGTGGGTTATGTGTTGATGCAGCATGGCAAAGTGGTTGCATATGCTTCTAGGGAGTTGAAAGTTCATGAGAAGAATTCTCCAACTTATGATTTAGATTAGTTAGGTGTGGTTTTCGATTTAAATATTTAGCTCTATTACTTGTATGGAGTTCATGTTGACATTTTTTTATCATAAAAGCTTGCAGTATGTGTTCACCCAGAGGACGTTAAATCTCAAGCAAAGGATATGGCTTGAGTTTCTCAAGGTTTATGATATGAGTCTTCATTATCATCCAAGTAAAGCTAACATGGTGTTTGATGCTCTTAGCAGGTTGCCCATGGGAAGTTTATCTCGTGTGGAGGAGAAGAAGTAAGGGTTAGTGAAAGATATTCCCCATTTGGTGAATTTTGAGGTTCGTCTCTTGGACTCTAAGGATAGAGGTGTGATTGTGCAAGAGGTGGTGAAGACATCTCTTAGTACTGAGGTGTAAGAGAAACAGGTTTTTAATCTTATCTTGATACAGATCAAGGATGATGTGGGTCACAAGAAGGTGATGTCTTTTGAAATTGGTAGTGTGGTATCTTGAGGTACCAAGGTAGATTATGTGTTCCCGGTGTTGGTGGGTTGCTGAGAGGATCTTGGCTGAGGCTCACAATTCCGGTACACCGTTCATCCTAGTTTGACGAAAATGAACCATGAATTGAAAAAGATCTATTGTTGGAGTAAATGAAGAGGGATATGGCCAATTTTGTGGCTAAGTGCTTGGTATGTCAGCAAGTGAAGGTGGAACACTTAAGTCCTAGTTGATTATTTCAAGAAATTAAGTTGTCTGTATAGAAGTGGGAGGCGATTAATAAAGATTTCATTGTCGGTCTTCCGTTGTCTCGCAGTTGATTCGATTTGATCTGGTTCATCGTGGATAGGATGAATAAGTCTGCTTATTTCTTACCTGTCTAGACTAATTAGTCAGCTGAGGATTATGCAAAGTTGTTCATTCAGGAAATCATCAAGTTGCATGGTGCACCTGTTTCTATTATTTCAGATTAAGGTACGCACTTCTCATCTCACTTTTGGCGTTTCTTTTAGAGAGGTTTGGGGACTAAGGCGATCTTTAGCACCACTTTCCACCCACAAGTAGATAGACAAGCGGAAAGGACTATTTAGAGTTTGGAGGATATGCTTCGGGCTTATGTGATTGACTTTGGCGGTAGCTGGGTTGATCATCTACCTTACATCAAGTTTGCTTATAATAATAGTTACCATTCTAGTATTGGAATGGCTCTATTTGAGTCTTTGTGTGGTAGGAGATATTGTTATCCTATTGGGTGGTTTGAGGTTGGAGAGGCTGGGTTGTTCGATCCTGATTTGGTTCACAAAGCTAAGGAGAAGGTGAAGGTGAAGGTGATTCGAGATAGGCTTAAGACTGCCCAAAGACGCCAAAAGTCCTATGCCGATGTGAGGCATAGGGAGTTGGAATCTGAAGTTGGCAACTGGGTGTTCTTGAAAGTGTTTCCCATGAAGAGAGTGATGCGGTTTAAAAAGAATAAGGATGTGATTGATCAACCATGTTGACAGTGGATGATTCAGAAGTCACTTTAGCCTTTTTAGACCGAGTGATTTTACCTACTTGATCAACAATTTGAGAACTGATCGACATAATTAAACTGGTAAATTGGAAAAATAAGACAAGATGAAAAGAAATCAACCTTGCTCTGGTACCATGTAGAAATTAGAGGATTTTCTTTTCTGTATTCAATGAAAAATGTATTACAAAGTATCCTATATATAACAGTGAGATATGAAACAAACCTACGCTACCTTTCCTGCTATCTACAACCTCTAGAGTCCTATTTTAGGTAAAAAAAAAAATATGTAACGATCTTATACAATATTTACCTATGAAATACAAGGAAACAAATATGTAAAAATGCATTGCATGATTCATCTATGACATACAAGGAAACAATATATATCATTGAATACTGGAGAGGAGGCCCGAACCAGCAGTGGCATAAGTTGGACTGTCCCAATACACCGCAAAGTCAGTAAAAAAAACTATCTTCGACTTTACCAAGTGAAAAAGTCTCATCTTATTTCAACAAAATATTAGGTGCGCACATGTTGGGCTATGTAGAAATCGTGTAATGTTAATTTTGTCATTTCTAATTCTACCTAGAAATTGATCTCTCACTATTGTTTTACTCGAACCTCGTTGCTCTCTAGAAATTGATCTTTTGCTGATTTATGTCGCAAATACATTGTAATCTGGACGTACTAATTCGTTATTTAACATTTTTTGTTGTTGTTGCATTGGTGGTCAGCCTATTTGATCAATCAGAATGTTAAGATTTTGAATGTTGAAGAAGCAAGCTCCTTTTGACTTCAAGGTTTCTAGAGAAAATGTTATGTTTGAAAAGATCTAGAGCTTGTTTTAGATTTTTATTTTTTTTTGTAAAAAAAGGACACATTTTTTTTTAAAAGTTGTTTGCCTAACTTATAAAAGTGCTTTTAAATAGAAACTAGTTTAGGTGTACGCGCCTTGCGCGTGTATTTCACTTGAACGAGTTCAAATATTACACTAAACAGGATATTTGCTTAAATGATAAAGATGAATATAATAATTAAATTTAATATCTTTTGAGTATGTAAAGATGGAGAATTTATTTATTAAACCTAATCTTTATCAAAAATATTTTTAAAAGTCGATCGACATTCATCTACCATCTGTAAATTACAACAAAACAAGTCAATGGTAGAGACATCAAAATAATATAATTAAATTTAATTTTTACACATAAAAATTTTCTCAAAATCGTCTGACACTCATCTACCACCTGTAAATAATAACAAAATAAGACGATAATAGATATTTCAAAATAATACAAGTAAATCTAACCTTTACATAAAAAAAACTCAGAGCCGACCAATATTTATCAATCACCTATAAATTGCAACAAAATAATAAGATAACAGTGATATCAAAGCAACACAATTAACTTCAATTTTACACACAAAAAATTCATAAAACCGATCGAGATTCATCTACGAACTCTAAAATACCACAAAATAACAAAATAATAGAGATATTACGATTATACAATTAAACCTAACTTTTACCTAAAAAAAAATTCAAAGTTGATTACCTGACACTCATCTGCCACCTGTAAATAATAATAAAATAAGACGATAATAGAGATATCAAAATAATACAAGTAAATCTAACCTTTATATAAAAAACAAAAAACTCAAAGTCGACCAATATTTATCTATCACCTGTAAACTGCAACAAAATAATATGATAAAAGTGATATCAAAACAATACAATTAAACTTAAATTTTACGCACAAAAAAATCTCAAAATCGATCAAGATTCATCTACGAACTCTAAAATACCACAAAATAATAAAATAATAGAGATATTACGGTAATACAATTAAACCTAACTTTTACCTAAAGACAATTTTCAAAGTCGATCCACATTCATCTAGCATCTGTAAACTAAAATTAAACAATAATAATAAAGATATCAAAACAATATCATTAAACTTAACCTTTACACAACAAATTCTTCGAAGCCAACCAGCATTCATCTACGACCTGTAAACTATAAAAAAAAGTATAATAGTGATCACAAAGCTTCGATTTTGATCCAACTAATTCTTCTCCGAGTGAAAAAGTTGAGGGTTAGAAAATCAAGCATCAACCAATCTAGACATGCAATCGAATCAAATTAGATGAGTTCTTTAATTTAACGTATAGGTTTTATTTTAATGTTGGTAGGTTTTTGTCCCCATAAGTAATATTGAACCACTCTTTCTATATTTAAGAGACTTTTTAATAGGAAAAAAGCCTCAATTTCACGTGAAGAAACAGAGACACAATTAATTAATTGGTAACTATACATATAGCCTTTATTAAAAAAAAATTGAATAAGAGTTTGCTTTAAGCATTGTTCCTTATTTTACATGTTATTTTCATTTTTTTCTTATAGTGTTTTCACATTTTTTCTTTTACAAAAATATATTTTAAAAAATTCACTTTAGCACAACAACAAAGAAAAAGAGTACGGCTGATCAAGAAATTTCCTCCAAAATTATTAGTTTGTCTCCTTTTTTATTTTGGATACGTAATTTTTCTCAAAAATATAATTAATGTCTTTTTGATTTATGAATCGTCTACTATATATATATACCATATATTTTAGAAAGTCTAGTAGAAAAGAAAATATTAATTAATTCTCCTACCATATATTTTAGGAAGTTTATTTAATATAATAAATAACAAATTAAATAATAAATTAAAAAAATAGTGAAAAGATAGTTTTATCTAAAGAAGAGTGTTTTAATGAAGGGCAAAAAGTTCAAAATCACTTTCTAAGGGTCTTTACACTTTTAATATATTATAGATTATAGATAAAAACGGTTTTTCTATTGCGTAGAAGAAATAGAAAATTCTATTTTTTTAAAAGAAGCATAAGCAGAAGTAGAAAATTATTTTTTTTATGACAAAAACATCTCTTTCACTTATTTATATATATATATATATATATATATATATATATATTAATACAACCCATACTAATTAATTAGCATATCTCATAAGTTTTATTAAAATTATAATTTTAAATTTTCATACTTTATTTTAACACTATAACTTCTTTATTTTATTTTATTAAATATATTACTTCCACTTCTTTTCTTTAAAAAAAATTAAAAATATCATTGATGGTGATGATCGAAGAATATAACTCTTCAATTTTCTTATCATTTGTAACAATAAATGACAAGCAAATCACATTACAAGACCAAATAGTATTTTGGTAGCTTGCCAATATTTTATCTAAAATATTTAATTTTTCTAAATAAATAATTCACAATACATTATGTGATAAAATTAGGAATGAAATCATTGAAAATTTTTGTAAAGTATGACGAACTACTTATTTTTATGGTGAATTTTTTCTTATGTGTAGTGATTTAATTTATGAAATAGTTTTTAAATTTATTTTGCTTGATGTTTTTAAGTATATTTAAATCATTATAGTAATATTTAATCAATATTTGTTATTTTTAATGCATCTATGTATAAAAATTTTGATTGAAATTTTTGTAATACGTACATTTTAATTACACAAAATAAATTTTAATTAAAAATATCATAATAGATATTTAAAATAAAAAGCTCTCTATAAAATAATTTTAGTAGTCCACTAATACATGTTCTTTTTTGTAATTTATCTCTCAAAAACACTTTCTGAAAAAGATTAGTCAAAGCAAGTTATTTTATAAAAATATTTCTCAAATAAGCAATTTTCTAACAACAATCCCAAACAGACTCTTAGATTCACTTCTAAAATTTAATAGTGTTTTTGTCCATTGTCGAATAAGTTCTACAAACGTGGACATTGTAATTTCGGATAATAAATTATACGGGAAAGGGCCTAAAATGCCCTTCAACTATGTAAAATGGTGCAAAAACGCCCCCCGTATATCTATTGGGCCAAAACTGCCCTTCTCACCTACCTATTGGACCTAAAATACTCTTTTCGTCTACCTATTGGTCCTATTTTGCCCTTTATTTAGGCAAATTACATGGAAAGGCCATCCCTAAAACTTAATTACATAAATAATAGTACTTTTTCAATATTACAAAAATAAAAGCTTTTCTTACATATATAGCCATTTAAAAATATCATAAAAGATAATTATAATTCCTAATTTAATGTTATAACTAATTATAAATTCACCTTAATTTAAGAGATATGTTTTCCATCTTCAAATTAAAAGTGAAAAAAATATAATCCCTGCTTTCAAATTTTTCTCTCTTATATTCAAAATTCAAATATTTTTAAATAAACTAAGTATTCCATTATTTGCTCGTGTATGTTTTGTTTTATTTTCATGTATGTTAATCATCTAATATTATTTCATTATCGTGTATTTTTAATTCTAATGTAATAAGTTAACCATAATTTTTTATGGATAAATATATATGGAATTAAAATCACTATGTTGAAAGTGCATATGTACCATGTATTTTTGTTGTATAAATATAATTTATGTCAAAGTCATATTATTTTATATTTTTGATATAATTTATGGAATAAATATTCATGGTATATCTCATTATGTCGGAAGTATTTTTCTTGTTAAAAAATTATTTATTAAATAAATATATATATTTTCTATATTACATGGTATAAACATTTTACGTCTAAAATATATTATGTATGTTTATGGTATAAATATAATTTATATGATATAAATATAATTTGTATGGTATAAATATACCATGTATTTTTATGTTATAAATATAATTTATATAATATATAAATATACCATGAATTGTTATGGTATAAATATAACATATATTTTTATGGAGGCATCGTAAAAGCAGACAATAAAAATAAAAACATAAAATTTTGATATAGTATATAAAAATGTCTTTTCATGCAATTTGCCTAAATAAAAAGGCAAAATAACCCCAATAGGTAGACGAAAAGGGCATTTCAGGACCAATAGGTAGACATGAAGGGCATTTTAGGCCTAATAGGTAGACGGGGGGTATTTTTGCACTATTTCACATAGTTAAAAGGCATTTAGGCCCTTTTCCATAAATTATATTCATCCAAGAAGTTATTTTGAGGCTTTGAGCTATATATGTATTAACTTTCCACGTTTTGGTAAATTGTTAATCTATGATAATATCTAGTATTTTGTTATATTTAACTTTGATGATCACCAAACTGTTGCAAGGAACTTGGTCCATATTGCAAAGGACATGGTTTGTGATTCTTTGACTAAGGTTTGAAGTTAATTTGGTACAGTTGTAAAATATACTTTTCTGCAATTGGTTGGTGCACTGTAGAGAGGTGCAACAGGTCTGTCCAACCTCGACCAATGAGATGATGCCTAGTTTTTTTCTCTCTTATATAAGATTAAGTTACAAAATCAAAATCTAATTTTTGCAAGGCTCAAAAATTTAATCTCTAAAAGAAAAAGTCATCCTCATTCAAAAAATATTGCTCATTTCAACAAAGGGACATGATTGAATTCAAAACAAGTCTATGTTGTTCTTTTGAGTCTTGTATCTTTCTTTCTTATATTGTAAATGAACTCTTGTGTTATAAAGGAAAATAGATATTCAACTTGTCTAAGTCTTTAGGATGGGTCGTGTTAACTAGATTTAGTAGAATCATCTATCATTTAATCAAGTATGTTTTCATCATTGCTTGGTGTTTCTCTTGGGTAGAGTTACCTAGGATTGTTAGTTGAGGTGGTGTGTGCAGTAGAGTTGCTGCATAATTTTTATTATAGAGGTCTTACAAGGTGGTTAGGATTAAGAGTTTAATCTTTGTGATTACTGAAGACTATATCCATGTTTTGCTTGAAGTTAGTGAAGTTGTTGGGAAATCCTACGTGATAGGCCGTGATTTTTTTCTCCCTTGAGTAAGGAGTTTTCCATGTAAACATAGTTGTTGTTTATTATTTTGCATCTAACATCATTTCTTGTCAAACTACTGGACGTATCTATTAAAGGACCTGGTCTCTTAACCTATAGTGGGTGCATATAAGTCAATAATTGATATCAGAGAGAGTACTCTCTATATAGTTAATATGTATAGAAAATGCTACTTTGATGGTTGCTCCATCTAATCTAGAAGAAGGTCAGTCAACCACCAGACCTCATGATTTCAATGGACATTATTACAAAGGGTTGAAAACTCATATGCATGATTTTATAATGGTGGAAGACAGTCAGTTGTGGGATATTATCTATGATGGACCATAGTTCTCAAGAAGAAAGTCACTAAAGAGGAGGTTATAATATTGGTCCCCAAGACACGAAGGGGGTACGGTGAAGATAATTGGAAGAAGATTGAAAAAAGATACAAAGCAAAGATATTGCTTGTATATGGACTGTGACCATACGAGTATAAAAGAATTTTTTCATGTGAATCAGCAAATGAAATTTTGGAGTTTTCGAAATCAGCTCATAAGGGAACAAGTCAAGTTAAAGAGTCCAGAGTGGACATGCTCACCACTCTCTATAAGTCCTTCATGATAAAGGAAGGCGAAACCATCTAGGAGATGTATAACAGGTTCACCTCTATCACAAATGGGATGCATTTTCTTGGAGAGAAAACAAGTGCGAAAAATACTCAGTGTTCTTCCTAAGTCTTGGGAAAGCAAAGTCGATGCTATCACTTAAGTTTTAGATCGCAAGACTCTTACCATGGATGAACTAATTGGGAATCTGAAAACCTATAAACTCAAGAAGCAATAGGATTAAGGGTAGAAAGAGTCCAAGAAGGAGAAAACCTCAACACTTAAGGTTGCAAAAGAAGATTCAAGTGAAGAAGATGAGGATATGTATTACCTCACCCAAAGATTTCAAAAAGGCGGTGAGAAGAAATATTGGATTTTTAAGAAAAGATAATATAAGAATGTCTTTAAATAAAAGTGATGCTAGTCACAAATGGGAAAAACCTTGTTATTTTATTAAGGATTGTCTGATGCATAAAGTTAAGTATAAGGTTTATGCAAAAGTTGGAGGTGACAACGGCAAAATGAGGGACCGGGTCCCCGACAAATTAGAAGAGCTATTGCAGGCCAATTAATCAAACAAGCACTTGTTGTATGACGGAACTCCTCCAATGAATTTGAGTACCCTAAATATGCATCGATGGCTGTGGAGGATTAGGATAGTGTATTCAACTCGCTCTTTGCTCTTATATCTAAATCAGAAGATGATGAAGATGAAGAGGTAACCCTTCTTGACATTAAACAAAATCTCAAGGACTACACCTTCAAACAACTGAAAATTTAAGCTAATGTCTTAACTGATTCACTTTGTGATCTTACAAAGGAGAAAGATTTTTTGAACAATAGTCTAGATGATTTGGAAAATAAAAAAAAATTATTTTAATTATTCAAATCTCTGAGTTGAGAGAAAAGCTTGGTATAGTGGTCTTTGCAAATATTGACCTAAAGCAGAAGTTAAGAGAGCCTCTAAGTCTGTTTCAAAGGGTAAAAGTAAAGGAAGTTGTCTTTAATTTAAGCTTGAATAGGGATTCAACAAATCTCAATTTGACCTTGCAGCCTCTATAAAAAGAAATGCTGAGTTACAAAAGGACCTGGTCCTCATAAAGGAGGAACTTAATAAATCCCTTAATGGACTGCTTCATCTCAAATCCTTGCTAGTCTATCTAGTCAAATATGAACCGATGTCTAATAATTTATTGTGTACTCACTAGGGAGAAATAGACATGTCAAGAATGAATGTCAACCAGAATAGAAGTTGAGAAGAATAGTTCAAAGCGTGCCGAACAGAAGAGATAGGCTAGAAGGGGACCTAGTCCTTCTTCAAAACTTAAGAAATCCAAGTTGCTTGCTTGGACAAAGAAGGCTCTAATTGCACCCCTGTCTCCTTTTTGGTAACTCGAGGCTAAATGGGTTCCAAAAACTAACAAATGATTTTCATGTACAGGTGAGAGTAAAAGGAACTTGTCATAATTGGTTTATGAATAGTGGATGTTCAAGCATATGGCTGACAGAACAAAAGTCTCTCTTATTCAAGACACTTTAAGATGCAGGTGTCTCATTTGGAAATAAAAATAAAGGGTATAACCTTGGTGTTGAAATATTGGAAAATCTCTCAATCATGCAATTGAGAATGTGTACTATGTAAGTGGTCTATAGTATAGTCTTCTAAATATCTCAAATCTGTGATAAAGAAAATAAAGTGAAATTCTTGTCTGATTGTTGCACTGACACAAATCCTTAATTTAGTGAAATTATTCATATTGCAAGGAGGTGTAAAAACATGTATGTTGGGGATTTAGACTCAATTCCTTGTGATGATCTTGCTTGTCTCAATGCTTAGAATGACAATGATGATATGTGGAATAGAATATTGATCATATCAGTTTTTCTCTTTAATGAGGCGGCAAATTGCAACTCATTTGCCCTAAAATAGGGCAAAAAACATGTCTTTAATGCTAAATTGAAGTGTTTTAAATGTTGATTTGGTTTAATTTCAGAATGAAGCCCTAGAAGTGATAAGAATAGTAAAAAGGAGCAACAAGAGGTAAAAAAAATAGAAGATTGAAGCAAAAATTGCACGAAGGTATAAAGAGATATTTCAGTGATTGCCAAAATGACGTGTGGATCATTGAACATACGTCTCCATTGCCAAATCTAACAGAAAAGGACATACAAAAAGTGAAACAAATAATGACTCAATGCACAATTCAGTGCATCACCAAACTAATTGATTGACCAAGCCAGCACCACTAAAAGAAGCAGAAACTAACCCATGGAGCCTAATATGGCGACAAATTGGTGAGCCACGTACAATTCGATGCATCCCTAACTTGTTCGATGATGGACTCTGCTCAGCTGAATTGTCAAATGATTTCATTATTGTAATTTTGTATCCTATTTTTCCTAATGCTATATAGGTTTTTTTGGCCACTGAAAACCCAATCTTTGGTCAATTTTTCTGATGTTTAAGCTGGTAATCAAACCCTAATCATGGGATTTACTAATTTTAGCTTGGAATTTTGTATTTTTCTTATGAAACATTTGGATTCCTTGGCGAATATGGATTAAGAATTTGGTACAATTTCTTCTTCTTTCTTTATGAGTAGCTAACTTCCCATTTGGGGTTATACGTTATCGAGTATTGATTGCGTATGGGTAGTGATTATTTATCTTTGCATTAAATTGTATGTTATGATTTTAGCTAAATCTCTATGTCAATTTATAGATTGAGGTTGCAAACTTAGTCTATGCTTGAATCTTGTGTATTGCCTAAAAAAGGTACAAGGGTGATGATATTTAGCTAATGAAACTTGAGTAACACTCATATAAGTGGTAATGATAGTGATGGATTACCATCTCAAGTCTAATTATTGTTTGGTAGTGTAGACACTTGGGTATTTGACAGAATCCTATGTGAAATTTGGTTGTGGATTGAAAGATCATTTCCAATATCTAAGACCATGCCTAATCATAATTAGCAATTGAATCTTAGGTGCATTTTTACTTACCCATTCATGCAATCATTTTTAAGAAGGCATAACCTTACGTCTTTTAACTTATTTGATTACAATTTTGTTTCATTTTGTTTTGGTAAACTGATCGTTGATACTATTAACTTGACACTAAAAAATGATCAAAAATCCCCTCATTTTACTTTCATATTTAATTTTAACATTGTGTGAAATTGAGAGTTGCTTGTTACACTTGAGAGTGAAGTTATTGTTCTTATTCCCCGCGGATATAACCCTGACTTTGGTCGGGTAGAAAAATATTGACAATGATCACTCATACTTTTGTGCGTATCACGCTTTTGAACAAGTTGTTCTATAAGGACCTAGTTTGCAGCACTCCAAAGATAAAATTCACAGACAATAAAATCTGTGATGCATGCATTAAAAGCAAATAGATCAGGTCCTTATTCTAGTGGAAGAAGAAAATTAGTACCACCAGGACGCTTGAACTTCTTTACATGGACCTATGTGGACCTGTAAAGATTCAAAGCAGGGGTATAACTACCTATATTTTGGTTATTGTTGATGATTTTATAAGCTTTACTTAGACTATTTTCTTAAAGTCTAAGGATGAAATCTTTGAATTGTTGATAATCTTTGTAAAGTAGATCCAAGTGAAGCTTAGCAACAAAATTGCAAGGAACAAGTACGATCATGGAATTGAAGTTGAAAATTCAAAGGTTGAGGAGTTTTTTTTTTTTTAGAAAATGGATTATGTCGCATCTTTTCCACTCCCAAAAATCCTCAACAAAATGCTGTGGTGAAAAGAAAAATTAGAAATCTTGTTGATAATATCAGAACTATGCTAGTTGATTCTGGGTTGCCCAAGAACTTTTAAGCTGAAGATGTCAACACTTCATGCTATGCTACCAATAGATGTTTTATTATGTCTATTCTAGATAAAACCCCTTTTGAGTTACTGAAAAGGAGAAATTCCAAGCTTAGCTACTTGATGGCTTTTGAGTGTTAAGTGTTTTATGTTGAATAATGATAAGGATGATCTTGAAAAATTTAATTCGAAGAGTGATAAAGGAGTCTTAGTGGGTTACTTATCATGTAGCAAGGCTTAGAGAATGTACAATAAAAGGACTTTCCATGTTGAAGGAAATGTTCATATTATCTTTGATGAATCAGGAGACCTAAGAAACCTAGAGGATAAAGATGATGCTGAGATATAAGAGCTTCTACAAATTCAGAGAGATAGTCTTAATAAGGAAGATAGTTAGATCACATTGAGAAAAATGATGAAAATAATGTAATTGAAAAGGTTGAAGTACTAAGTCTTCAGAAGGATGCTTCAAGAATTCAAGAATTGATGATTCTCAGCCTTTTGTATATAAGGACCAAGTTGCAGAGGGATCTAGTACTAGTTAGTTGGCCACAGTCTATCACGAAGAGGTTAAAGTAGAAGCACAAGTCATTGCATTCACTCAACAAACTCATTTCTCCTATGAATTCTGTGATGTAGGCCAAGTCTTCGACAAGGAACTTGGTTGCCTTCACAAATTATATCAACCACTGTGCCCAAAAATATAGAGGAAGCTCTAAATAATTTTGATTATGTATATGATATGCAGGAAGGACATTATTAATTTTAGTGAAGTTAGATGAAGTGGACTGCCAGTGGCATAGTGATCAACCAATAAAAATTTATCATAGAGACTTTGCAAAAATATTACATGGATGAGGCCAACCCTATTGACACCCCTATTGGTAGAAGCTCAAAATTGGATGCTGATAAATTTGGCCCTTTAGAGAATGATGCCATGAATAGGGGAATCATTAGATCTCTACTTTACTTGACAACAAGCAGACCTCATATTGTCTTCAACATGGGAATATATGCATGATTTCAAGCATGTCTAAAGAAATCACACTAAAGGCTGCCAAGAGGATTTTAAAATATCTGAAAGAAACAGGGGACCTGGTATGTTATTTCTATTTGGTGATACTTTTGACTTAATTAGCTATGCTGATTCAAATTATGCAAGGTATCCGATTGACAAAAAGCACCTATATAATGACTTACTTTCTAGGGTCTTCTCTAATCTCCTGGGAAATCAAGAAGCAAAACTCAGTAGCTCTCTCCACTATAAAATCTGAGTATGTAACTATTGCTTCATGTTGTGATAAGCTCTTATGGATTAAGAAACAATTAAAGGATTTTGAAAGTGTGTCTAAATATGTTCCACTGCTATGTGACAACACCAGTGCTCTCAAGAGGGCCAAATATATTAATGTGAGACATCTCTTTTTATGAGACAATATGAGGAAAGGGACCATCTGTATACATTTCTATAAGACTGAATATCAAGTGGATGATATGTTGATCAAAGTTCTTAACATGGACTAGTTTGAGAAGAACAAGCTAAAGCTAGGGATAATCCAGTTGAATTGAGTTATTTATGTTGACCTTACGTCTCTAAAAAATAAAAATGATTAGGGAAAAGTATCTTTGTGGTAAGTTATTCATTAGGTCTAATACATTGTCATAACTTTTGTAGTTATACATATATGGTGAACACGTTGAAGCAGAGAGGCATATAGGACATTCTAAAGTCAAATATCTTTCAGAATTTGCAAAAGGTGTGAGGTGTCTCCTTAGAGGTTATATCATAGATGTTGATTTTTGAAAATTCATTGAAAATGTTTTTAAAAAGCCATGTATTCCTTCCTGCTCATCTATCATTTGTTGTTTTTATTAGTTCCTATTCTTTATTCTTCGTCCCTCTCTTCTTTGTACTCTTTGCTTCTTCTACTGTTATCTCCTTTACAATGTCTCAACCATGGTCCTTTTCTAAACAACTCTCTAAGAGTAAAAGTCCTTTAGTACTCTCTCCTTCAACAGAAACTCCTATACATTTCTAAAATCATTTTCTAAAACATCCATATCCGTTACTATTACCTCAGAAAAAGACTTTATTCCCTTTATTATCAACTCAAAAATGACACTTAAAGTTTTTGATGTACTACTTTTCTCTATCAAAGGATCCTAAGTCTCTTCCAGAATCAAGTCAAAACTCTCAACCAAGTTATGTCCAAACAAAAATCACTGAAGAAATTTTTAAGGGATCAGGTACCAATAAACCCTCTGACTCTCCACCGACAGATGAGAATATGTTTGATGGTGATTTGTCAGATGGAAGATAAAATCGTTTAAATATTCTTGCAGCAAGAGTAAATTGGGTTGTTTAGAGTCTGACTCAAATGGCAAATAATCCTAAGGTAAGTGAAAATGAAGAAAGATGCACAAATGTATCTTAGTTGTCTATGCCTCCAGTTTTCTCACTATGTCCAACATATAATAGGACACCCACCTCTATGAGCATTCAAAGGAAATATTATTATCTCTCATAGATAATGAGGTGGTTGATGAACATGATGGGGGGATTAATATGGAAAAATATTAGACAAAAGGTTCTAAAGGGAAAGAAAAAGTTGATATTGTAGAGAAAATAGTAAGGAGTTTTGAGACCGAGAAGTATGGAAAAAGTTTATGGTAGATTTTATAAAAGCAAACAAGTCTGCCACAAAAATAAAGGTTGAGAAAAGCTTCAGCAGTTGATAATGTGGATACCGCCTCTACTAATAAGATTATTATCATAGAGGATGAAGAGAAAGACAGGGAGATTGATTCTAATGTTGCAGTTGGGATGGAAAAGAGAAGAACATTTGTTAGTTCTGTTAGACCCATTACCTTACCAATGGGTAAATTTAAGAAGGTTGTGGAGAAGAATACCCTTGCAGTAAAGAGAAAGAGAGTTTATCATTTTGAGGGACTAGGTAGGATCTAGTCCTACCCTTTCAACACATATGGTTAAGCATACAGAGAAGCCTGGTAGTACGTCAAAAGGGAGGAAAGTTCAAAAGGTTGAAAAGGTTCTTACTAAGGATGAAAGTACAAAGTTTTCATGAAACAGAAGGTTCTTAAGGGTAGGGTGTTTGTTCTCGAGATTTTTGATCTTCCTGGCATGACAAAACTTCTTAAGATGGTTAATTTCTAAGAGTGACTTCATCTTTTTTATTTGTTTTTTCCTGTGGTACATGAAAAGAAAATGTGAGACTTCTACTATGGGATTGTGTTTGCTGATAATTTCCTTAGCATTTCTATAATAGTATATGGAAGAGAGACTAATCTTGATGAGGCTACAGTTAGGCAGATTCTAGACGTGTATGGGGAGGGGATCAAGTCGCTAAAGAAATAATTTCCACTCCCAATCTTGTGGTTAACATTGGAAAACATGGTAAGTTGAGTGGAGATGGAGTGCTCAAGAAGTATCTTAAAGAAGAATATCAATTTCCCATTGAATTGGTCAATAAAGTATTATTGCCTCATAGTGAAAAGTGCATTGTTGCATCTGCAACGAACCTGCTCTTCATGAATTCACTAAGCAAGTTTGAGGATATTAATCTTCCTGCTCTTATGATAGAGCATATGTACAAGGTTATGACTGTGAAGGATAAGAAGCATGAGATGTATATAGTTATCTACTATCTAAGTTTTTCAATTCTTTAAGGTGAAGTATATAAAAGGGGATGTCTGGTTCTGCAAAGTAAACATTCACTGTCAATATTTTGATAAAGTGTAAATATGTGGAATGGAAAGTTGGGATCAGGTCCAAGTCACTAGTGTTAGATCTCATTGCTATATAGGACAAGTTGACTACTGATCTAGAAGAAATAACAGTCGTATTGACCAACTGAGATGTAGATAGTGCCCAGTTAAAGGTGACCATGCAAAAAAGCTCTACTAAGGGACCTGACACTATAGATGCTCTCCTAGTGGAGAACAAAAATCTGAAGGCACAGGCCGTGACCTTGAGTGTTGAAGTCGAGGACCTGACTAAAAAACTCCTTTCTAGTTATATTACTGAAAGTGAGTGTCTGAACCTAGTCCTTCACTCCCTTGCCTCTAAGTATCCTACCTCCTAATCCTTTATGTCTCTTACCTTATTGCCTCATCCTCAGTTTTTTGTTATGTGGCTAATTTGAATAGTTTTTTATGCATATTTATTCAAATGTAATGTTTACGATGTTCCAATGAATTATGAATAAAATATTTTGCTTTGTATACGATCTCATCTTCCTTGTTTTGGCTTTGTTCATTCGTGTTAATGTTGTCCCAGTGGCCATGAATTAACCTAGTATGCATTTTGCTTCACATGATTTACTATTATTACTTTTTTATGATGCCAAAAAGGAAAAGATTTGTGTTAATGATAAGTAGATGATTCATGATTAGATGTAGTGATTTGGGCCTAGATGTGAAGGGACCTGTTAGACAGAAGGAATGCGACTGAAGATATATACTAAGGGAACCTGATCGAAAGGGGGAATATAACTGAATGGACCTGATAGACAAAGGCAATAGTTTGTCATCATCAAAAAATAAGAATATTATTTTTTATTTTGATGATCAACAAACTGTTGTAAAGGATCTAATCCATGTTGCAAGGTACATGGTTCATGATTTTTCGTTTAAGGTTAAAGTCAACTCGGTGCAGCTGTAAGTTGTACTTTTCTAAAGTTGGTTGGTGGCACTGCAATAGAGATGTATCAAGCCAGTCCAACCTCGACCAATGAGATGATGCTTAAGTTTTGCTTTCAGAGCAAAATCTAGTTTTTGCAAATCTCAAAGATCTAATCTCTAAAAGCAAAAGCAATCCTCATTCAAAGAATATTGCTTATTTCAACAAAGAGACCTGATCGAGTGCCAATCAAGTCTTTGTTTTTTTTTTTTTTTTGATTCGTGTCTTTCGTTCTTATATTGTAAATCTACTCTTGTGTTATAAAGTATAATAGATATTCGATTTATCTAAGTCTCTATGGTGGGTCATATTAACTAGAGTTAGGCGAATCATCTATTGTTTGTTTTCATCATTGCTTAGTATTTCTCTTGGGCAGAGTTACCTAGGAGTGTCAACTAGAGTTAGTTGATGTGGTGTATGCAGTAGAGTTGTTGTCTAAGTATTGTAATATATTTGTTACAAGATGGTTAGGATTAAGAGTTTAATCTTTGTGATTACTGGAGTCTATAATCACATTTTGCTTGAAGTTAGTGAAGTTGTTGGGAAATCCTACGTGGTAGGTCGTGATTTTTTTTCTCCATTGAGTAAGGAGGTTTCTATATAGACATTGTTGTTGTTTATCATTCTGCATCTAACTTCATTTCTTGTTAAACTACTGCACGTATCTATTAAGGGACCTGGTCTCTTAACCCGTGGTGGACGCATGTAAGCCAACATATTTGTTTGATCTTTTCTTTCATGGGTTCGATCTGTCCATAATATAAGTGTAGTTTTATTGGGATACCATGCACAATTATAAAAATACTGTTAAGAGTTTAAGACTTAATCCTTGTCTGGTGATTCACTAGTCAAGACTCTAAACCACTCACATTTATTACTCATTTTTTCTTTCACGGGTATTTCTCTTTTCATATTGTTTTGAAGATTAAATTGATTGATATTCGTCTTAAATAAAAAGCTAAATATACCCTAAACTATACAAAACAAAATGAATATTCGTCTTGTTAATACTTCTAGCACAAATATGTTCTCACCATCAAATACTTAGTATAAATTTTTCCCTAATTTTTATGGCATCCACTAACTATTAATTAATGTAATCAGATGATTAATAAGTGACCAAAAAAAGTCAAATATGTTGAGGTAGTGAAATTAGGCAGGTATGCCCTTATTTTTAGGAAAAATTACTTAAAACTATAACTTATGTTTCTATTATTTCAAAAAATCTCAATTATCAAAAGTAATTACAAAAAATCCCTTTTTAACACTTTCTCTCTCCAAACTTCATATACATATCTCACCTATACTTTTTTTATGCTTAATGCTCCCCAAAAAATGCCTAAAATCAAGGAACCTCAATCAAGCGACCTTCAAATTTTAAACAACATGTTCTTCTCAAATTGCTCCACATCAACTGTTCAACAAAAAGGAATTACTTTCCCAGAGACTAGTTCCCTGTCGACCATCAGAAAGTGTATGAAAAATGCTCCGACGAGGTTTCTTTCCCGCGACTCTCTACAAATCATGGCGGCTCACTTTCCTGGAGACTAGGTCCCTGTCGACCCCCAGAAAATGTATGAAGAAAAGCTCCAGCAAGGTTTCTTTCTAGAGACTCTTTGCAAATTGCAGCGGTGCCGACAACTCTTCTACTATCACGTCATTTTTCAAGGGAACCTAGACCCGTCTTTCAATGGTAAAGGGTTTTGTTGTTGTATATGTATTTTTTTGTCAATTTTCATATTTTTACACATAGCTATAAAGTATCAGTTGTTGTTATTTCAAATCTGATACATAGATTTGTTATGTATAGGGTTGCAGATGTCGTTTGAGATTTATTGTTATTTCGCCCCTTATACATAATAATGTGATGTATATGAATGGATTACTTCTAATCTGATACATATCATAGTTATGTATATTGGTTGGGGTTTCCCTGTTATTGTGATATTTTTCACTTCTAATACATAACTATGTTATGTATATGAGTATCCGTAGACATAGCGATGTTATGTATCAGATAGCATAACTACAGTTATTCTACTCCTAATACATAACTATGTTATGTATAAGAATGAAATAACTGATGTTATTTCAAATCTGATACATAACATAATTATGTATAGTTATGTATATCAAACATATTTATGAACAAGTCAGTTTATTTTGCTCCTTAAATGATTAACTTTGCTTTTAGATTTAATTAATATTGACATGCATTGTAAAAAATTTACAGGGGATGAAATATCTAATCAAAGAAGTTCCACCTTATTCTTTGCATATCGGTAGTTCATTCAATCGTGAATTTGAAACACCGAAATGCCTCAAAAGAATTGCAATGTTGATCTTCTTAATAAAATTTGACGAAAAATAGAACTTCAAAAATTTGAAAAAGAAGAGCTTGAATGATTCAAAGTTAGATTTTTTGATCATGTTAATTGATTTGGTGTTTGAAATTTTTGAAATTAAAAAATTGTTGCTGATTTTAAGGGATTCATTAATCACGTGTTAATAGATATGACACAATAATTGTGTTCTATATTAAAGGACAATGCATTATTTTTTTAAATATCAACGTTCAGACAATATTTTATGAACAAGTCAGTTTATTTATGAACAAGTCAGTTAGATCTAATACATAAGATATTAATGTATATCAAAGTTCAGTTATGTATATAAATAATTTAAATTCGGGAGAGAAATTATTAAAAAACCGGGAGAGAGTAATTAAGGAACAAAATAGTGTAATATACGTTGTTTATACTTTTTTTAACAGGTACAGACTTAACATTTTTGTTCTACTCATGTTTAACAACCATAATCAAACACCAATTGTCTAAGTCTGGTGTGCATACGGGTGCAGGTGGCAACCTTGCCTGAGGAAAACATTTCTAGCTTAGGACCAGAAACTCCAATGGACTGCAGTCTTACGAGATTGCACCACGTCATGTGCTCTTGGCAACCTACTACTTACTACTTCATTGTCCAAGTTATCCATCCAAATAGTGTTTTACTAATCAAGAAGAATCTTGCTTGCGCTAGACTCAAATTATTGATAATGATTCTGTTGCAGCAGGTTAAATGTGTGTTTATGGTTGACACCCCTATCTGAGCGACTATCAGGAACAGTCGCTATTCCATGGAAGCAGCACCATAGTACTGTTGTTGATAGTCTTAAAGAAATTACTTAAATTTATCTTTCAGATTCAAAATTTATTTTAACAAGCAAACTAAGTATGCGAGTTAAGTACTATTTGCTATGACCGCGATATCCATTAATCAGGGGACCATGTTGGTGTAAATGAGCTATTGCCCTCCATATTTCACATAAATGACAACACCTAAGGTTAGGTGCCCAGCAGCAAAGTGATGACCATAAACTAGCGCTTTATTAATGTGTGCGCTACATTTACAAGCAGTCAATCGGGTGGCTCAAACTTCTGCATTATGTTGGTAAAACTCAGGTAAAGTGGGCAAAGCGGATTATAAAAGAAAATATAACCACCATAAGGAATGAAGGATAGTCCATAAGACATCCACTCTTGAATATCCATATAGGTAATGGACATGGTTAATTACATATGCTTATCTGCTTCACAAACTTCCTACACTACAGGTTTACTGTAAAGAGAATAGATCATGAGACCTTAACACTTGAGAACAAACTGTAATTTTTTCAACAGCATATCAAATCTCCACGTTTCCACACAGAAACTGCAGGACGCAAGTCAATCACCTACTGCGATAACTGACCTTAGAACGTACGTCACTTGCAGATTATACATTATGCTATAAGTTGATAGTGATTCAAAGAGGACCATAATCGGGCATTATTTATTCTGACTTCGAGGGGGTTGCAGCATCAGTTTCCATTCTGAAGAAAGAAAGAGGGAAAGAAACAATTAAACAAAGAAAGAGCTCATTCCAAAAGCAAAGAGAACTATCGAGATAGATAAGCCACAATTCTTTTCGGTAATCTTCCAATCATAACCTCATGTTACAGTTACTTCATAAACTTTATCACTTTGATGAGACAAGGAGAAGAAGCTGAATTGTGACGACTTCTAAATAATCAATTTGACTTGTTTGTAATTATAATGAGACTTGGCCAAGACATAATTAAACAAATAAAAGTTTCTCTAACAGCTTAAACTTTTATATAAGGTGTTAATGCAATTCAACATGGCATTAAATTGGAGGCTAGGTTCAAGTCTTAGTACAACCCTTTGTCAAAAAGTATTTACGCGTACATGATCATGAATATAATCAGCATACACATGAAGAGACACGGCGAAGACACATTTCGAGTAAAATAGAGTGTCTTTTCTAACGGTTCAGGCTTTTGGATGAGGTGATCAAGCAATCTAACAAAGATCCATCATTTTCTTTTTTTGCTATTGAGCACATAGGGACAGAAGGATTACGAAAAATCGCATATTTAACACAACGCACTATGAAAAATAAATCAAAATTCGTAGTAATTTTGGTAGGAGGATAAAAAAGAACAAACATAAGAATCACAAACACCTAAATTCCTATCAATGCACTACGGTATCAGATACTGAACATCCTCAGATTCATACTCCTGTTCCACTTATAGTCATTTCCAAAGTCCAGAGGTGATTCGGGATTTGAACATTCTAGGTCCGAGTTCGGGATTCTACCACATCCCACTTGATTTTCTTGGTTCAAAATCTATCATTTGTACTTCTTTTGCATATTTTTAAGCACATATACACCATTCGAGCCAAAGAGATCAGATCTCAACCACCTCCTTTCTTTGGGAGCACGTGTTTTGTACATAACCTTACTTCAGGAAAAAAAGATAAGTTAGTTCCTCGTGTTCTTAAATGTGTATTTCAAGGTTACTCGACGGCACAAAAGGGTATCAATGTGTATTTCAAGGTTACTCGACGGCACAAAAGGGTATCAATGTTATTCACCTAACCTCTAGCGGTGCCTTGAGTCTGTTGATGTTACCTTCTTTCAAACCCAGACATACTTCACAAATCCAGGAGATCAACTACACATTTGTGAGGTGTTGCCAGTTTCATCTTTTGGAGATTCAGTCTCTTCTCCTTCATCTTGCTCTACACAGCTCCAGCTCATTACCTACAGCTCTAGTTCCATGACCTACAGCTCCAGTTCAACCTTCTACAGCTCCACCACTCGACTTATCATTGTCGTCAGTATCCAACATCATATCTAGATGATTCACGTCATGTACTGGATCCTTCACATAACTTGTCTCCTCCTAGTCCACCTATCGCTCACACTGCAGAAAGGTATTTGATCCACTCGTAATCCCATCCTATTATACTTGTTTAAGTTATTATAGTTTATCATTGCCCTATTATGCCTTCACGTCATCTTTGTCCTCTGTTTCTATCCTAAGTCCTCAGGTAAAGTGATATCTCATCTTGGATGGTGATATGCTATGATAAAAAAGAAGTTTGTTTTACATGCTAGTGGAACTGCGGAGCTTGTTCCTCTACCTCCAGGTAAATCTACCATTGGTTGTCGGTGGGTATATGCAGTCAAAGTTAGTCCAGATGGTCAAATTGATCAACCTAAAGCCTGCTTTGTTGCCAAAGGTATTCCAATATTTGGGCGTGATTACAGTGATACTTTCTCCCCCTTAGCTGAAATAGCATATGGTCATCTTTTACTACCCATATTTGTTCTTCATTTCCCCCTTTATCAGTTATTCATTGCAAATGCTTTTCCATGGTGATCTTGAGGATGATGTATATGTAGAGCAACCACTTGATCTTGTTACTCAGGGAGATTTCAGAGGCACTGTATGTTGGTTGTGTCAATCCCTATAGGGTTTGAAATGATCTCCTCGAATGTGATTTGGTAAGTTCAAACAGGTCATTCGAGTGTTTGGTATGACTCATAGTGAGGTTGATCACTCTGTATTCTATCGACATACTACTCATAATTTGAGCATTCATTTGGTCGTTTATGTTGATGAGATAGTCACCATGGGCAATAATGAAGCTGGTATAATTAAATTGAAGCAACATATCTTTTAACATTTCAAGACATGCTAGACAGACTGAAGTATTTCCTTGGCATTGAGGTTGCACAGTGCAAATCATGAAATATCATCTCACATTGTATGTATGCCTAAGACATTCTTGAGGAGATAAGTATAACAGGTTCTATACCCATTGGCACTCCTATGGATCTGAATATTAAACCTCTACCACGACAGAGGCAGCCCCTTAATACAACAACAACAACAACAACAAACCCAGTAAATTCCCACATCTTGGGGTCTGGGGAGAGTAGAGTGTACGCAGTCCATACCACTACATCTAAAAAGGTAGAGAGACTGTTTCCGATAGATCCCCGGCTCAAGACAAAGGACAGTATATAAAACATCAAAAGCATGGAACACAATAAAAATAACATAGGTACGACATCCACATAAAATTGTACATTGCCAAACAAAGGACACCGAGGCCCTCCTACCTACTGACTACGACTCATCCACCTACCTTAGCCCTTTGCCCTAATGCTTTTCCTCCATATCTTCCCATCCAGGGTCATGTCCTCAGTTAGTTGTAATCGCTCCAAGTCACGTTTAATCACTTCCCTTAGGCAGCCCCTTAATGAACGTAAAAATTATAGGCAGCTGGCTGATAGGTTGAACTATCTCACAGTAACTCGACCTACCATTGTCTTTCTTGTGAGTGTTGGAAGTCAGTTTATGGACTTCCCATATGACAAGTCACTAGGATGTAGTTGTTCTACCCTTCAATACATAAAATTAGCCAAGCAAAGGATTGTTTTTGAGAATCGAGATCATGATTAGATTGATTATTGGATACATAAATATAGATTGGATAGGATCACCTTCTGATAGGTGAACTAAGTCTGGATATTTGTGTTCTGGTTAGAGGTTATTTGGTATCTTGGAAAAGCAAAAAACAAAATGTGGTTGCTCAATTTAATGCGGAAGCTAATTACCAGAAACTTCCGAACTAATTTGGATCAGTTGCTTAAAGAATTAAAGTTTGGAGAAATCATCAAATGCAACTTGCGTGTCAACCAAGCTGCTCTTCACATTGAGTAAAATACAATATTTCATGAGAGTACTAAACACATTGAGATCGACTGTCGCTTCATCAAAGAGATACTTTCTGGGACATTGTCAAAAAAATTCGTGGTCAAATGATCAGCTTGCAATTATTTTCACCAAATCCATCACTAGTTCTCGTATCAGCTACATTTGCAACGATCTTGGTACCAACTTAAGTGGCAGTGTTAGAATCTCATAGATATTCTAGGACCTTGTAAATATAGTCTAGCTTGATTTACTCCTGTAATTATGTATTTTGATTCTCTTTCCTTTCCTTAAAATATGTGCACTTAGCTATTTAAACCCCAATGACTTGATAGAATAATTAACCTGAGTTTTCTCCCAAATTCTCTTCTTTCTAGCATGTAACGTGTTCTGTTTAGGAAGGTGTCATTTTAGTTTCCAAGTCAAAGTTCCAATGCTGCAGTTGTATGCTAATTCTATATCCAATAGGAAATAATACAAGCAGATTAAGCTTCCAAGTTTAGTTTTCTGCTTAAAGGCAATAAAAAATCCAGCAGAAGCTATGGATAACAAAATGAAGAGCAAATTGGCAACATCAGGGATGATGAACACAGAAACAAGAAAAGCCTCAGAACTACTCAAGAAATAGTTGGACCAACTACAAACCTGTCGAAGAGAAATTTCCATTTGGCCAGTGTTGGCGTTGGAGATCAATGAGGGAGCGGTAGGAGTTACATCAATTGTGGAATTCTTCCTGCAACCATCATGTGATTGAAATGCCACATTTCCTTGTTCGCTCACTCCTCTACTAGGAAATTTTGAGGTACCCATGGCACATGCAGATAATGGTTCAGCAGCTCCAGTATGTTTTGAAGTAAGATCAAGTCGTTCAATAATTCTAGAAACGCCAGCTATTCCAGCACTCATCTCACGCTGAACTTCTCTGCCAAATTCCTTGACAGTGGTGTTGCGTGCTAATAATTTTTCCTTAAAACCACGAGTACCTTTTGAGATTGAGTCCTTATACCTGTTGAAATAGAAACAATAACCTCAAGGGAGAACAGAAATAGCTTTCAAGGAAACGAACGGTTGGAGTTCCTCTACCTTGCTGAAGCAGCAGACCATTTGGATTTTATAGATTCAGAAAATGCAAGAAACTCGGATGAGCTTGACCCTTGGGGACTATATGATGGTCGTTCGCTGAAGAAATTCCCACAAATAACCAACAATGAGGCTTACAACTCAGATGATATGTGGAAAAACTTAACAACAAATCAAGGTAAAAATATAGTAACCACACTTAAGATTAAGAAAAGATGCATATTATGGATTTTAAGTAGTTAGCTTCATTACACTGTCGAGTTATTTATCAAGCTTGATAGTTCTTAGTCATACCTAAGCTTATAAGGATCACTTCCATGGGCAGGAATTGATGATGATGCAGGTCCAATACTGGATGAAGTTGCAGAAGCAGCAGACCCATCCCCAAAAAACCCAAAGCCTTGGAACTGTACTGTGGATTCATTATTCTGTGTCTGGTTTGAACTAACTCCTACCGGCACAGAAGGTACAACCTGTGTAGGACCAATTTCTGAAGACGCCTGTCTTCTCTTTCTGTTGACAAGACGGACTCTATTTGTCGCAGCAGCCAAATGTCGCATAATTCGCTCCTCAAAATCAGAATCATTCTGCGGCGGGGCATCCTGGAAACACTAAGGCTCCAACTCAGTAAGAATGAAGCAAAATCTAATGGAAAGAAATAAGCCAATTCCAAGCTTGGCAATGTCACCCACATTGTTGGCTTCAACATCTTCATTGGTATGACACACATTACGCCTGGACCTCATGTTCCTTTCAATCTCCACGGCAGCTAGTAGCTCTTGGCTGGAGATCATCAGAAAAAAGGGAAATAAATACGTCTCAGTGAGGTATCAATCAGAATGCTTGGATCTTAAACAATATGAAATTCCTTTAAGCAAAAAAAATAGATAAGTAGTCTATGGTTTATATAATTGTGTTCTTAGCTACATAATAATTCAAATACCTCGCAGGGTCCTTCAATGCAAGAACCCTCCAACAAATTGGGCATTCCTTGCTTCTCTGAGACCTGAACAGAATTTACATGATGTTCATTTAGCAGGTCAACCAAGAAAGTGGTGGTTAAAAATGTGCAGAAGAGGATGAACTGAATATTCCCAATATTTAATCAAAATATTATACAGTAACAAATTCTGAATGTACCATTCAAGAATACACTGCAAATGATATTCATGCTTACAATCTGTTACCTGAAAGAAAACAAGAAAAAAGAAACTTGGGTAAACGCACAATGGAACACAATAATCAAGCATACACAAGATTTGCCACAGGAATCAAAAGAAGAGATCATCAAGAGACAGCAAGAACTTTGCAACAACTCTTCAATACATACTTCCTTTACATCAAACAAACTGAAGAAAAAAAATACTACGCTCACCATACTGCAAAGATTAATACAAGAACAAGCAATTTTTACAGTAAAAAAGATATAAATCATACCAATACTTCGTGCACATTATTTGCATACCTTCTTGTTGGATTACATTATCATTATGCAAATCCTAATATAAAAGGGGGCAGGGGTTAACAAAAGAGTCCTGAAATTAGAGCAAGGTTCAGTTCTAGAACAATAAGATACACAAATTAGTGAACATAACTCCATTGAGAAGGACCAAAAAAGTTATTAAAATCACGCTCATAAGAAAAACATATCAGAGATTTGATGTAACATGATGACCCACTGATCAAATCATGATAACTAAAGAAACACATGACTAACATCCACACCAAATTTCAACAATCAAACCATAAAATCCAAACTTTTTCCTCTTTTCTCGTTACCCTCCCAACTGTTTTCATTAAAAAGTTGCCGGATCTTCCAAGGCGTGAAAAACTACAAACTGCTAGAACTCATCCATTCCGATCAACGTACAGTAGAGTCACAGCCTTAACTTTCACGAAACATACAGCATTTATGGGATAAAAACAGAAAATGCATCACGGAAATACTAAAACCAGAAACAAACCCTAACTTTTAACAATATATACCCTATTATGGATGATAGAAAAAAATACAAAAAATGCAACAAACTAAACAGGGTAAACTTAGATATAAAATGCAAACTTTCTCCTCTTTATCTCGTTATCCTCCTTACTGCTTTCATTTAAAAGTTGTCTGAACTTCCAAGGTGTGAAAATTACACCCTGATCGAACTCATCTATTCCGATCAACATACATAACAGTCATCTAATATCTCCTTAATAAACAGAAAAGCCTCAACTTTTACAAAACATACAGCATTTATCGGAATTAAACAAGAAAATGCAACAAAAAACCCTAACATTTTAACAATACATAGCCATTTACGGAATGATTTTTCTTTTAAACAGAAAATGCAATAAATAAACAGCGCAAGCTTAGAGATAAAATACAACAAGATCATCGGAGCTAAACAGCTGAAAAATAAAATGCAACAGGCAGGTAATCCCTAACTTTTTCCGCAACATATAAACTTTATCACATTAATATAACAAGAAAATGCATCAATTTTTGTCAAACATAGAGATAACATACAGCAGGAGGATCATCGGAGTTAAACGGCTCAAGACAAATACTACAAGCATCCTCGATGTTATCATCATCAACGACAGCGGCCGATGCTGCCGGCGACACGATCATCGGTGGCGATGTTTCAAAATCGTTCGCCATGAAATTCAGCCACCACTGTAATAACAATGCCAAAAAAGAAAAATGTAAGTATATGCACATATAAAGTATACATATAGAATTATGATTGCTTTTACTCTTCAAAAATATCACCGCTGCGTGTTGAATCCTTAAGTGCATTTTTTAAAAATCAGACACGGATGCAATATTATTTTTAAAAAGTTCAGAGCAACGTAGCATTTAGAGTATGTTGTTTGGACTCTTCAAAAACAATGACAGATGCTTATTAAATTCTATTGTAACTTTGCAGAGACAGAGCAACGTAAAGAGAGGGAGAAGGAGAGCATACAGAGAGAGGGGAAGCACAAAGATTAAGGGGGAAAATGTGGGGAATAATAATGAAGTAAAGAAGAAAGGGAGATGGAAGAAATATAGTAAAGTTGAAACAAATTGCTAGAAATGAGAGAGAGGAGAAAACGTGTAAAAAGGTCAAAGAAAAGAATTTATGGGCAAACAAAATCCGATCTATGTTCAGACGGTTGTTGGAACTTGGAATCAATCGAAACTTTTTTTATGATTCTAAAAATTACACAAATACATAATTTATATTTTTAATATTATAAAATATTTTAATTTCTTAAATATATTATAAAATATTTAATATATAAAATATTATATATACTAATAGAGACAGAAAATAAAATAATTAAAAAAAGTGTAATTACTTTCAAAAGAATTGATATTTATGTTATTTATATTTTTTTTTTACTATTTTTGATCCATTTTATTCTTTTGAGTCTTCATTTATATTGTCCGGTTGTTGATGAATAGCTGAATACATAACCGGGCCTTTGAAGTTATTACTCACTCAGTTTAAAAAAGAGTGAATTATTTTTCTTTTTAATTATTTAAATTTTAAATTTTAATTTTTTATGTGATATGTTTAAAACTATAAGATTGAAGAATATTTTGGTATATTTGATATATCTTTAATTTAAGACCATAAAATTTCAAATTATTCTTTATTTTTTTAAACTCCATATCAAGTTAAACTAAATCATTCGTTTTGAATGGAAAAATATTTTTTTTTTAGGTATCTCAATTATATGCATTTCCTGGTGTCTTCTTTTTGACTCTTCCTTAATGCAAAACTAAATTCCACCATTAATGCTATCCAGAGCTTTCTCCCTTTATTTCTCTCAAGAAACTTCAGATTATTTAATTAAAATTGAATAATTGGTCTTAAAATTCTTTTACATTTTAATAATTCATTTGATAACTTTCCTATGTTATGTTTATTTTTTAAAATATTTTTGACACCTGCTATATTTTTTTTGTTCCTTTTCAAACTGCCAACTTTTACCTAAGTTTCACCTTAATAATAACATTTTTTCTTCCTCTTTGTCTCTTTGTGATCAATAACAGATGTTCTCAAAATTTGAAACTATCAAAATATCAAATTGGTAGAACTCTATGATTAATTATCTTAACAAATTTACTCATGGGTTCTGCTCAATCATGCGTTGAAGTACTTTTTTCAAAAAAAAAATAAAGATTCAGCCAGCAATATTGATATCAATACTACTTGTCGTTCTTTTTTGTTTTCCTTCTGGACATAGTAGGTAAAGTAAAGGAAGAAGGCCTCCTCTAAAAGTGAATGAGAGATGATTGTGAGAGTGTTATGGGTAATGATAGAGAAGGTGTTGACAGGAGAAAGATGAGAAAATTAAACAAAAGGAGTTTTTTAAGTCTCCTTTTGAATATAGGTGACATTGACCACAGGAAAGGGTCAAATCCTCTTTTAAGAAAATAATTAAGATAAATGGGATCAAATTAATATTTTCAAGATTTGTTAATCTTTTTCAAACTACAAATCAATCAATAATTATAATTAATGTGTAATACAAATACATCATCAATCATTTCCCATCAGTTTTAAAAAAATATCGCAAAGCATTTCCTCTTCTTCTCTCTCAACTACTCAACTAATTGTTCCAGAAAATTGCTTCAAACTTTTCACAATAGATCAATTTTATTCCCATTTCCAACCACATCAATTGTCATTTTCAACTTCCTTCTTCCTTATAGCCGTCATTTTCTCTCTTTTTGTAGGTAAGAGTTCTATATTTATTGTTTTCTTCGAAAAATTGAGTTTTTTTTAGTTAATAGAAGAACTTTAGTTGTATTATCTTCAAGTATAGGTTAATAATTTTGAGTTTTGATGCTAAAAAAGTAGAATCCGAGAAAACCATAGTGTGTGGTAGTTATTCTCTTAATATGGTGGTTGATGTAAATGCGATAACTTTTCTGAGTGAAATATGATTCTTCTTCTTATTGTTGTTCTTGTTCTCGAACATTTCTGTAAAAATGGCACAAATTTGATCTTTGACCTTTTTTGGAGTATTTGTTGTGATAATTTTGTCTTGTTGCACTTGATATTTTGAAACATCCTGGGTTCTGGTCCTTGCAAAATTTTATGAGTTTGAGCCTTTTGTTGATCATACGACTCACTATACTAGTTGTATGGTGTGGGTACAGATCTAGGGACCCTCGTCGTATGTTGGTCAGTGTGATGTTAGCCAAGTTCTCTTCTTGGTGAGAGAAGACTTCATACGAGTCTTATGTACATGATACGAGAGGTAGGGTCCAATCGTATATTGTCTCGTATCTAGCTTAGATGTTTTGATGTTTCTGCTTAGGGGTACGAGTTGAAGCGTACTAGTCGTATGGTTAGGGTAAGAGCTAGGCTAAGGAGTTGTATGTTGGACAGAATGTGATGTTCAACTTTCTGATTAAGGTATGAGTGAAAGGTACCACCCGTATGATATGAGAATGAGTGAGGGGTTCAAATCGTACCCACCTGCGAAAATTTTTACAATTTAAGTTAGGGGTATTTTGGACATTTCCCCCTAATAACTCCTTTTGACCCCATGACATAAAAAACCTTTGGAGGCGTCCTTAACCTATTATTAGATATTAAATACTCTCAAGATCTCGGGTCAAGAAAGGCTAGGGTTTTCTTCAAGGCAATCAATTAAGGCTTTAAAGGGGAAGTTTCTTTTCGTCTTCCTTGTTGTCTAAGGCATGTTAAGTTTCTTTTCGTCTTTCTTGTTGTCTAAGGCATGTTACTCCTCCCATGTCTGCTTCTGCTTCCCAAGTAGCTCCCTCAACGGATTGATTCTGACAAATAACTTTGACCAAGGAAACTTTTTGGTTCCTTAGTCTGCGAATCTAGTGATCTAAGATTTCGGCTGGGAGCTCTTCGTAAGAAAGGCTATCCTGAACATTTGTACTTTCTAAAGAAAAAACCACCGCTGGGTCCCCGATACACTTCTTTAACAAGGATACATAGAACACTGGATGCACTGAATCCAAATCTGCGGGCAACCCAAACTTATACACTACCTTTCCAAATTAACTCAAGCTCCTATAAAGGCCTATATATCAGGGACTGAGTTTTCCCTTTTTGCCAAATCTCTTCACTCCCTTAATGGGAGAGATCTTCAAATATATCAAATCTCTAATCTCAAACTCAAGATCTATTCTCCTCACTTCTGCATAAGATTTCTGATGGCTTTGGGCTGCCTTAAGCCTCTCCTTGATCAACTGAACTTTCTCCAAAGCATTAATAATGAATCTGGCCCTATCAATGCAGGCTCACCTACCTTAAACCAACCAATATGAGATCTATATCTCCTCTTATAAAGAGTCTCAAATGGAGCCATCTGAATACTAGAATGATAATTATTATTGTAAGCAACTCAATCAATGGCAAGTGATTGTCCCAACTGCCTTTAAAGTTGATAACACAAGCTATCAATATGTCCTCTAAGGTTTGAATGGTCCTCTCTGCCTGACTATGTGACTGAGGGTGAAAGGCTATACTGAGACGAACTTGGGTACCAAGACCCTTCTGAAAAGCCTTCTAAAAATGAGAGCTAAATTAAGTACCTCTATCTGAAATGATGGACAACAGGACTCCATACAATCTAACCAACTCTCTAATATAGATCTTGGCATAATCCTCAGCTGAATAAGAAGAATGGACTGGCAAGAAATGGGTTGATTTGGTCATTCTGTGTATAATAACCCAAATCGAATCATGCAGGTACGTGAATAAGGCAACCCTGTCACAAAATCCATGCTTGTCTCTTCCCACTTCCAAGTGGGTATGCTGAACTCCTGCATAGAACCGCTAGGCCTTTGGTGCCCAACCTGAACCTGATGACAATTAGAACACTTGGCTAAAAACTCTGCAATGTCTTTTTTCTAATCGCTCCACCAATAGATTTCCCATAAATCACGGTACATCTTAGTAGCTCCTGGGTGAATAGAGTAATGAGAACCATACGCTTCTGCAAGAATTTGCTATCTCAAACCATCTACACAGGGAATACATAGTATACCCTGGAAATGTAACACACCATCTCCCCATTAGGAGAAAACCTCTACTTCTTAATCTCTGACTGACTCCTTCAACTTAATTAGACTGGGATCCCTAGCTTGCTTTTCCTTCACTACGGAAACCAAAGAAGATTCTAAACTATTTTGAACCCATACATTATCCTCAGCTGAGTCAACCAAACGAACATCTAATCTAGCCAACCGATGAACCGCCTGAACTAACTTTTTCTTATCATTCTCAACATGAGACACACTACCCATAGACAATCTACTAAGGGCATCTGACACTACATTGGCCTTGCCCAAATGATACAAAATACTCATATCATAGTCCTTCAACAATTCTAACCACCTTCTCTGATAGAGATTTAACTTTTGCTGTGAAAACACATACTGCAAACTTTTGTGATCCATGAACACATCAATATGTATCCTATACAGATAATGCTTCTAATTTTTCAAGGCAAACACAACAACTACTAACTCAAGATCATGGGTAGGATAATTCTTTTCATGGGGCTTAAGCTGTCTAGAGGCATAGGCTATGACCTTACCTATCTATATCAGCACATAAGCCAAACTAACTCTGGAAGCATCATAGTAAACAACAAACCCATCTAAGCCATATGTAAGGTCAAAACTGGGGTTGAGGTGAGTCGGGTCTTCAACTCCTAAAAACTCTTCTCACAGGAATCTGACCACTGAAACTTGACTTTCTTCTAAGTCAATCTAGATATGGGGGACACATATATAAAAACCCTTCAAAAAACCATCTGTAATAGCCAGCCAAACCCAAGAAACTCTTGATATCTGATAAAGAAATAGGTCTGGGCCAGTTTCTCACTGCTTCAGTCTTTTGAGGGTCAACTCTAATGCCATCACCAAAAATAATATGGCAAAAGAAAGCTACTGATCTTAGCAAAAACTCACACTTACTGAATTTAGTGAATAACTGATAGGCTCTAAGAGTCTGAAATACTATTCTGAGATGGTTTGCATGATTATTTTTATTATGGGAATAGACAAAAATGCCATCTGTGAAGACTATGATGAACATGTCCAAATACTACTTGAACACTCTATTCATTAAGCCCATGAAAGTTGTTGGGGCATTTGTTAGAGCAAAAGACATGACTAGGAATTTGAGTGACCATATCGAGTTTTGAAAGCTATTTTTGGAATGTCACATTCTATGACTCTTAACTGATAATAGCCGGATCTGAGGTCTATCTTAGATAAGTAACTGGTGCCATAAAGTTGGTTGAACAAGTCATCAATTCTAGGAAGTGGGTACTTAATCTTAATTGTGACTTTGTTTAACTGACGGTAATAAATGCACCTTCTGAGAGAATCGTCTTTCTTATGCACAAAAAAAATTGGAGCACCCCATGAGGAAACACTGGGCATGGTGAATCCTTTATCTAAGAGATCTTTCAACTACTCTTTTAACTCCCTAAGCTCTGTTGGAGAAATTCTATCGGAGGAATAGAGATAGGGTATCTGGAAGGAGATCTATTTCAAAGTCAATTTTTCTTTCGGGAGAAACTCCGAGAAGATCTTCTAGAATCACATCTAGAAATCCCTCACTACTAAAACTGACTCGAGATTGAGAGTCTCTAAACTAGAGTCTTTAACTCAAATAAGATGGTAGACATACCCCTTGGATCATTTATCTCGCTCTAAGATACTAAATAAGCTGACCCCTAAGTACTGAAGTACTACCTCTCCATTCTAGGACTGGTTCATTTGGAAACTGAAAATTAACAACTCTGTTTCTACAATCAACTGAGGCATAGCATGAGTGGAGCCAATCCATGATGAGACTGATATCAAAGTCAGTTATCTCTAACTCCACAAGATCAACTGAAGTGACTTTCTAGGATATCATGACAGAACAGTTCCTGTATACTTGCCTAGCTATAATAGAGACACATATTGAGGTAGAAACTGAAAAGGGTTCTGCTAAAGTCTCAGGACTGACACCAAAATCAACAGCTATGTAAGGGATTACAAAAGAAAGAAAAGCTTCGGGATCCAACAAATCATAAATATGTAAATGAAAGACCTACAACATACCCGTAACCAAATCAGGAGATTTTTCCTAATCCTGCTGAGACTAAAGTGTATAGAATCTATTTGGGCACTGACCACTGGTGGCACTGAAAGTGGCACCCTGCTGAGTTGAGCAACCTGATGGAATTGGGGGACGATGGACTGACCCTACTAACCACTCTGTGGACAATTCTTGACCCTGTGTCCTGGCTTGCCATACCTAAAGAATACATCACTGCCAGCTCTACACACGCCCTGATGGTTTCTACCATATTTTTGGCAAAAAGATTTGTGCAACTACTGTTCACACTTCCCTGGGGATTAGGGCCTGGTGCCCTATCTCGATTATTATTTCTGAACTTTGGCGTTAGTGCACTAGTTGATGATGGAGCTAGGGCTAAAGATTTCTGACGAAATTGAGAATGGTTACCACCCTCTAACCTCGGCTAAGCAAAATTAAAGCTACCTATTCTAGCCCTCTTATTCTCCCTTTCCTTCTCCTTAAACTTTTTCTCCTCAATCTATTAAGCATGGACCACCAACCTAGACAAGTCCATCTCTTTAATCAATATTGAGGTCCTGCACTCCTTGACTACGCTATTAGCTATACCGGAGACAAACTTACTCATCTTAGACCTATCATCAGACACCACATTAGGAGCATACCTGGCTAGCCGACTAAACATAAGATAATACTCCTTCACACTCATGTTTCCCTGCCTTAAATTAATAAACTCCTGCACCTTAGCTTTCCTTAAATCCAAGGGAAAAAACCTATCTAAAAAGTCCGTAGCAAACTCCTCCCATTTAACAGGCCCTGTATTTGTGCCTCTATCCCCCTTTCACTGCTTATACAAAGTGTGAGCAACATCCTATAATCGGTAAGCACCCAACTCTACTTTCTTACTAAATTTCACACCCATAATATTAGTTACTTTCTAAAGCATACTGAGGAACTCCTGCTGATCCTTATCAGTCTTAGATCTCAAAAATAGAGAATGGTTTATTCGGGTGAAATCTTGAATCCTAGCTGCAATGATATTAGACACCAGAATGGTTGGGATGAAATTTGGCTGATTATTTTAGGATTATGCTAAGTGAGATAAAGTAGTGAATGCAGCTCTGAATTTGGCATAGGAGACATGATCATTCAGGGGATCTTCCTAAATAAGTAGAGGTGCAAGCTGATTCCCATTTCTCCTTCCGTTATTCTTTTTGGGAGGCATGTTCTGTAAATGGAAAGAAGATTAAATTAGAAAAAGGATTTAAATTGAACTCATGATCAATCATATGACATAAATACTGAAATAAGGGAAACTTTTCCTAAAACGTCCTGTAGCCTCTTGTCCATAAGTATGGCGTGCTGCACACCCATGAATAAGACTCTACCCAATGCAACTTTTAGATTCCCTAGGACACTTTAAAACCTTAGGCTTAGATACTAAGTTTGTAATGCCTCGGGAGTACACCTTAGATGCCATACGGTGCTTACAGTCACAAGTGACCACAAGCTAACCCATGAGCTGGTACCTGCTATGAGCATTGAACAAACTGATAATAAAGGATACACATGCATAGAAAACAAAGTTAGATATGCCATAAGGTTTAAATATTTAAAAATATCTCTGAAATAATATTCTTGAAAAACAAATATCTGAAAACTATATTGTAAAGACTGTCAATAACAACTGATAACTAACTAACTGTCTGAAGACTTCTAACTGACTGACTATGGAGTTGATGGGATAAGTCCCCAACTAACTCTAGTTTACTATTGAATTAAAACACTAAAATAAACATAAATGGTCCTCGAAATATGAGGACTCACCATTGCTGCTGTTGCTGGTACGTTGGGATGTCTAGGTGTGATTGGGAACCTGAGTATCCAAACTATGATATGAGACATCATAGCATATGAAACGAGTATATAGTTATTACTTTGAATGTAATGGTATTCTAAATAAGATTAGGCTAACATGTATGGCTCATATGCCTGAATAATTACCGACTGAATAAATAGCAAGAGATAATTGATATATAGTATGCGAAGAAGCTGTAAAATCTATGAATACATGACCAAGCATATGACATACTACTGGGATAGTCTATAAACTAAAATACTGATACTGAACAACTACTAACTGTATGCCATGGTCAAGCAAGCCTGAAACTTAACTCTGAACTAAATACTGGACTGAGATTGTGCGAGCTATTATCTAATCGACATGCCCCAATAAGAGCTAATTGGGGTCCAACCTGTGACCTTAGTTGGAAGGGTGTCAGTACTGTACCACGGGTACTAATACTGTTTGTGTGGATCCACTAAAATGAAGTCCCAAAAGACTAAAGAGTCACCCTCTAATGGAAGGTGCTCTAGTGAGATATATGTCAACCCTTAACTGGCAGGTTAACATCTCTAACCTACACTGGCTATGTTGTTTTAGAATACAGGGACTACTACTAAAGGTCAAAACCTCACTTGGAAGGTGATCCCCCATCCCTGAGTTCGCTCGGTGCTAAATTCTACTCCTAACTAAACTGACTCGAAATACTAAACTAATCTAAACTTGACTAATAGGATAACTGAATAAACTAATAATACTCATATATGCCTGAAAACCATTCTGAAGGTACTAAGACTAAGTAAAAAGCTAAATTTTGGGTATTCATAACCCCCAGGAATCGATAACATTAACATTAAAAGCATACCAAAGCTTCAAAAGCATAATAAGTAGTCATTGCTCAAAATTCATCTCTTAGGCATTTCATCAAACCTTGAAATTCATGAACTTAGGCATGGGAATGATTGAAATATGTGGGAATAAAATAATCATAACACTAAAACCATACATTGGGGGATTTAACATACAATTCCATGCTTCAAACATGTAAAGGCTACTTTCTAACTAAAAACACTTGTAAACATCATGCATAGTCAAAATTCCCAAAAGCTTTACAAAATTAACTCATTGTAAATATATGAATTAATGATTTGGAACACAAAATAGGTACTTAGCCTCCATGGGTGCAAAGGGCCCATGGATGAACATTTAACATGCCTTAAGGCTTTATTCTTGCAAGAGAATTGCCGTTCTTGATCGTTCTTGGGTGGTGAATGTTGGATTCTTGAGTTTTTCTTGAAGAAGTAACAGTTGAACTTGATGAATTTGGGTGATGTCTAGGGTTTATCTTAAAGAGAAATTGTGGAAATAGGGCATATAATGCCTCAACTGATGATAAATCCCATATTTTTACGGATTGGGGCCATGGAAAAAGACCTGACTGTCCTTAGGAAATTTAAATTCGTAACTAGAATATCTATTGAGCCCTCACCATAATGTGCCAAGTCCCCCATCGCTATTCCACCGCGATGCACCACAATCGTAGTGACTTACTATTTTGGAAATCCAAACATGGTCCAAACCTCGTTCGAAAAGTCTGAAACTTACTCGAGACATTCTACTTACACCCCTGAACATGAATCAACTCAAAAACTCATATCTTGGGGTCAGGAAGGTTACTTTAAAAATCATCAAAGTTAAGAGGCCGAAAAATAAAACTAAGTCTCCAATACTTAGCTAAAGTTTTAGGTTTTAAGCCCCTTATACATGCACTATGGGCTGAATTGAGCTAAGACAAATAAGGGCTATTATAATATTACAATTATGGTTAATATAACCAAGATTAAGGTAGTTTGGAAGAAGTCTAGGCCTACTTGATCGATGGATATTAGGAGTTTTGTTTTATTAGAAGGGTATTATAGGCAATTTATACAGATTTTCTCTTCTATTTGGTGTTTTTTTAACTCAAGAGAACATGATTCTTCATTGTTCATATAAGTAAAAGTATAGGATCCATAAGTTCAAGAATTCATATACTTTGGCTCTTATCTTGATCGTGCCTGTAGAGGGTGAGAGTTTTACTATGTTTTGTGATGCTTTTGATTGTTGGTTTTGGTAGGGTGTTGATGTAGAAGGACAAGGTAATACCTTATGCATTGAGATATTTAAAGTTTTATGAGAGACATTCTTCTACCGTGAGTTAGAGTTGGCAATAGTTGTGAGGCGGCATTATCTTCATGGTGTCCTTTGTGAGGTATTCACTAATCTCAGAACCTTTACTACATCTTCAATCAGATGGAGTTGAATATGAGACAATATAGGTTGTTGAAGTTGTTGAAAGTTTTGACATGATTATTTTGTATCATCTAGGCAAGTCCAATATAGTGGAAGATGCCTTAAGTAAAAAAATAGTTAGTATTAGTTGTTTGGCATTGTTGAATGTAGAGGAGCAACCATTAGCCACAGAGGTTCAATAATTAGCTAGTATTTTCATATGCATTGATATGTCTTATTCGGATAGAATTTTTATATATGTGGAGGAGAGGTCCTTACTGTTTGAGTAGATTAGAGATCGATAATTTGAGGCTGACAAATTTTGTATCACCGAAGGCAAAGTGTTGTAGTGTGAGGTGAATGAGGCAATTTTAGATCAGGAGAGTGTTTTAGAGTTTAAACCATCTGTCCACCAAAGCATACATATTCATAAAAATACATATCTTTTGGGCACTTCTTATTTTCCATTCTTTTTAGCATTTATTTTCTTTATCATAACGAATTCTCAATTGGAATTTATAGTTGATAATTACCAGGACTCTTGACTTGTAATTATAACTTTGAAGCAATTTCTATCATTAATAATCTTATTTCTAACAATTTCTCAAATGCACCAATCTTATCTTTGATAACTTTTTAAACGCATCAATCTTATCTTTGGTGACCTTGTAAATGCACTCATCTCTGTTTATCTCTATTTCCATTTCTTATTCGTCGCTCTCTTGTTTAATGATTTACTTTTCCATTAGTGAGTTGGTTTTTATCTTTTCTCTTCCCTCTTTACCTTTTTAACTCTTTATAGGTAATAGAAGCCTAGATCTAGAAGATCCTCTATGAAGATGACAACAAGATTTTGGCAACAAATTTATACGTTTAATTGTCAAAATTCAATGACCCAACTAAGAAAACCACCCTAACTTCAATAAAGTGCACTCGCTCTATCTCTTCTAGTTGTTTGTATAGCTTTCTTTGTCATTGGTGACTGCTACTATCTATTTTTTTTTATATTTATATTTTGTTCAATTTTCTCTTTATTTCTTGGCTTATTATCTTATCTAATCATGATGGATTACTAATTTATATTTCTATATAACATAGCAGTAGTTAGTTGCGATAATCATATATCTTGAGTTACTTTATTCAAACCTTATTACTGATTATTGCCTATTATGTTGTAGTTTTTGCTGGTGTTTTAGTCGTGTTTGTTTCTAGTTCCTGGTGTAATTTCCATAGGTTTTGGTTAAATTCTTCTGTTATTCCCAGTTGTACTCTTGGTATGGTTTTAGTGGTATTTTTTTAATTACATTGTTACCTAAGGTCTGTATTCTTAGTGTTTATTGAGTTAGTGATATTAGCTTGTGTGATCTCTGGTAGCTGTGTCTAATGGTGTTGTTTAGGGTTATGTCTTCAAGTAGGGCTAGGTTCAGGGTTAGGGTTAGATGCCAGGGTCAGGGCAGAGGTAGAAGGGGTATCTAGGTTAAGAAAGACCCTAGGTTGAGCATAGTGTCTTGGAACATAGGGTATATATCAAAGAAGTTTGTAGAGCTAGTTAAAGTTCTTATGAAGAGGCATATTAATATATCTTATATCAAAGAAACCAAATGGGTTGGTACTAAGGAGAGGGCAGTAGATGTTATAAGTAGTGGTACTCAGGAAACATAGGGAATAGGAATGGTATAGATATCCATTAGATGATGAGCTTAGGGACAAAGTGGTAGAGGTTAGGAGGGTAAATGATAGGATGATTTTAATTAAATTAGTTATTGGAGGGTCTTCTTTAAATATTTTTAGTTTATATGCCCCATATGCAGGCATCGATGTTAATGATTCCATTGTATAAGAGTAGGGAGGACATTATGATTTCACTAATTATAGGGGTATTATGTTATCGAAACATATAATAGAGGTTTTAGAGAGGGTGGTATAGTTGAGGTTATGAAGGATTGTTAATATTTTAGAGAATCTACTCAAATTTATGCCAAGACACTCAACTACTGAAGTTATCCATCTCATTAGGAGACAGGTAGAGTAGTATATAGATAGGAAAAAAGTCTTGCACATAGTATTTATTGACTTATAGAAGGCCCATCATAAAGGCCCTATAAAGGTCTAATGGAGTAAATAGAGGCTAGAGATATACCTATGGTGTACGCTAGGTTAATTAAGGATATGTACAATTGAGCTAAGACTAGGTTAGGACTGTAGAAGGGGACTCAGGTCACTTTCCCATCTTGATGGGTTTAACTAAGGATAGACTCTTAGCCCAATTCTATTTATCTTGATGATATATGTTTTGACATTGCAAATACATAGTGAGGTACCTTAGTGTTTGTTTTTTATTGATGTTGTAGTCTTGATTAATGACTCACATTGAGGAGTTAATGCTATGGTAGAGGATTAGAGGTAAACCCTAGATTCTTAGGGATTTAGGTTGATTAGGTCATAGATGGAATATTTGGACTATATGTTTAGTAAGATGCCACATGAGGCTGATGTGGTTATAATGATTAATACTCAGGCTATCTAGAAATGAGATAGTTTTAAGTATCTAAGGTCTATGATTCACGGTAATAGAGAAATTGATGAGCATGCCACCTATCAAATTTGGGTAGGGTGGTTAAAATAGAGGCTCATCTTTTGAATCTTGTGTAACATGATGGTACCTCCTAAACACAAAGACAAGTTCTATAGAGTGGTTATTAGACTATCTATGTTTTATGGGGTAGAGTGTTGGCTAGTTAAGAAATATCATATTTAAAAGATGAAAGCGGAGAAGATAAAAATGTTGCGGTAGATATATGGGTGTACTAGGAAAGATAGGGTTAGAGATAAGATTATTGGGGATAAGGTTGGAGTGGTTTTACTGGAAGCCAAGATAATGAAAGCGAGGTTAAGATGGTTCTGACATGTGATGGGGAGGGGCACAGATTCCCTAGTAAATAGGCATGAGAAGTTGGATAGGGATAGATTCAGGTGAGTTAGAGGTAGTCGAAGAAATATTAGAGAAAGGTCTGTTGGTATGACAAGTAGAAATTTTAGCTTATCGAGGACATGACTCTAGATAGAAAGTTATGGAGGAGGTAAATTAGGTTATAAGGATAGTAGGAAGGAATGTCTCATTACTAGTAGGCAGGAGGACTTGGCTTTGTTATCCGTGCTAGTAGCTATAGTACTAGTATATTTAAAAGTTTTTTATTATTTATTGTATTACTTGGTGTGTCCTGTTTATGTTATTATTTTGTGAGGTAATTTCTATTATTTCTTGTCCTTTTACTATTTTTGTTCTAGATTATTTTATCTTGAGCCGAGTGTCTATTGGAAATAGCCTCTATGTCTCATCTCTGAAGTAGTGGTATGGACTACGTACACTTATCCTTCTCAGACCCCACTGGGTAGAAATATACTTGATATGTTATTGTGTTGTTTTAATAGGGTTTTTTTAGAGTTAATATATGAATATATTTTTCTGGAGTTGGGGATTTGACTAGATCCGTTATAAAGAAGGCCCATTGTTCTCGCTATTCCATTTATCTAGGCAAAACAAAGATGTATCATGACCTGAAGCAATATTATTGGTGGCGTGGTATGAAGAGGGATATTGTAGAGTTTAAAGACAAGTCTCTTAACTGTTAGCAGTTAAAATTTAAGCACCAATGACTGGGTGAATTGCTTTAGAGAATGCCCATTCTCGAGTAAAAGTAGGAGTGTATCACTATGGATTTCATGGTTAGTTTTCCTAAAACTTTGGGAAAGTTCTATATGATTTGGCTGATTGTCGATAGATTGAACAAATCATTCCATTTTGTACCTATGAAGATGAGCTATAATGCAGAAAAGTTTGCCCAAATCTACATTCATGAGATAGTTTGACTATATGGCTTGCCCATTTCTATTCTTTTAGATCGAGGCACTCAATTCACTTCAAACTTTTAGGGTGCTTTGCAATGTGACTTACATACGTAGTTGGATATGAGTACAAAATTTCATCCATAGAAAGAGATCTAGTTAGAGAAAACCATTCAATTGTTAAAGTTTATATTGTAAGCTTATGTGATACAATTTAGTGGTCATTAGGATCAATTTATGCCATTGGCTGAGTTATCCTATAATAATAGCTACCATTTCAATATTCAGATGTCACTGTTTTAGGATTTGTATAGGATGAGCTATAGATCTATATTGGGGTGGTCTGATTTCTTTGGAGTTAGACCTTAAAACACTAATTTTTTGAGAGATTTGATGGATCAAGTGAGATTGATCCAAGATCTGTTTATAGTATCTCAGAGTAGTTACAAAAGTTATGCTGACAAAAAGTTTTGTGGCTTAAAGTTTATAAATGGTAGGCGGGTTTTGCTTACAGTATCATCCATGTAGGGGGGATGAGGTTTAGGAATATAGAAAAACTTAGCTTGAGGTATATTGTCCATTTTGAGGTCCTTTAATGTGTTGCACCGATAACTTATAAGTTGGCTTTGCCATCAGTTCTTTGAGTTGTGCATCTGGTTGTCATGTCTCTATGTTGAAAAGCTACCATCTAGATAATTCACATGTGATTTAATAAGACTCAATAAGTTTTAATCATAATTTAGCATTTGAGAAGGATCTTGTAACCATTTTGGACAAGAAGAATAGGAAGTTGAGCTCCAAGAGTATTGATTTGATGAAAGTTCTGTGGAAGCATTGCCTAATTAAGAAGTTTATATGGGAGATCGAGTCTGACACGTGAAGTAGATATCCTCAGTTTTTTGACACTTTAGGTATCTTTTTTATCTCTACGTTTGAAGATGACTATTGTTTTAGTGGTAGATTATATAATGGCCTTCCAAGTCATTTTATGAATATTTCTTGTTTTCCCTATTTTGGCATTCCCCTTAGTTTGTGTACACAATTTATGACTTATGAGGATGAGTAGTACGAACTGTGAGATATTTAGGAGCCACTTATATCATGGATTGGGTTATTGAGTTTTATAAATGTTGAGTATGACCATTTTCAACTTTCGACCAAGATGACTTAGAATTGGTGTTTTAGTATTTTCAATAGGTTTTGAACATTCTTTTTTGTCAATTAACTTATTTGATTTGTTCAACGATTTTGCGGATGAATTTAGGCTATTTCAGATAACTAATTTAATTGATGGGTGATGGGCTTCGCCCATAATTCTTTTATATCCTTATAAATATGACCCAAATGAAAAGAGAATAAGTAAAGAGTTAGATTAACCCTTGGTCCCGCACAAGATAAAACTTTTTTGATCGGAGTTCCAACCTCTTGCGGCATCAAGATGACTTAGTGTTCATGTGAGAATTTAACACTGTGATTTGTAAAGGGGTGTGTGTCTGTGTGTGTATATATATGTGTGTGTATATATATATATATATATAATTTTGACCGAAGTTCCAATCTCTTACGGCATAGAGAGGACTTAGTGTTTATGTGAGAATTTTACACTGTGATTTATAAAAGGGTGTGTGTGTATATATATGTATGGAACTAAATAAGGAAATATAGATTTAGGGGTCAAGAAAGTGAGATGAAGTTATGGTTTAATGATAAGACTATTATTAAGTCTATAATTAGGATTAGTGAATGATAGGTAATAATTTATTATTTGATAATTTCACTTTACTTTTCTCCTATTTAGCTTTGGCTTTCAAAGATTTTTCATGTTATTAAATATAATTTTAATAAAATGATAGTGCAATGATGGGCTTTAGACTTCCCAGATCTTATTATAAGGTTGTTGTTCTGCAGTTACAATTTTCACAAATTCAAATTTTAAGCCTAGGATTTTCAGAGTAAGAATTTATAAAAATAGATATCATTAGTTTCCTCTTCTTATGTAGACTTTATACTTCAATAAATTGGGCTCAATCAAAAGCTATTTGAAAGGGTGAAGCTAAAATTTGATTAATTTGATTCTAGGTTTCTTCGTGGGTCTTATTTTAAGGCAAATTGTGAATTTCTTTGAGTCATTTTTAAAGTGTCATAGTGTTAGTTGTATGTAATTGGAGTAATGAGAGATTTCTACTTACTATATTTAAGAGATAATTTGGGTTGATATATGTTATTTTTTTAGATACAAAATATTTTGCCGAAAGATTATTGATTGATTATTGTTTGAGAGTCAAAGTTGCATCCCTATATATTATCATGCAATGCATTTCATATGAGATCGTATTGCATCCCTGCATAATATTTTTATATATTAGGTTCAGCGTCCACACCTGTACATATTATATATTGGATTGGAGTACGCACCTGCTCAATACATGGACCTTGTGAGTCCTTTATGGGTCCTGACCTAGAAGCCATTTCTCAGTGGGTGTGTAAATGCATATGCATTATAATTGCGTCCATTCATTACATAATTCTAGTTGAGTATGATCAAATTGCTATGTTGCACTATTTGATGAGTATTTAGATGCATTTCACCTATTTGTATAGTATTTTAGGTTTTAATTCTTGGATGGTGTATTTATATTTCTATAATTGTCTCGGTTGGGTCACCCTACTTGATTGGGTTGATACACTGAAGACCTTGGCCTTGCAAAAAATTTTGAGTTTTGGACATTCTGTCCATGATATGACTCAGGGTACTAGTTGTACCCTTGGAAACGACTTAGTGATCCACCACTCATATCCTAGGTAGTGTGGTGGGGGTTACATACTAACTAAGATAAAATTTAGCCTCCCCATGGCCATACCATTAGGTATGAGTCTTACTATGCAAAGTCGTATAAAGTCTTAGGTGTTGTAATAATGACACTGCCTTGGGTACGGGTCAAGGTACGGTTTAGGGGACCATTCATACCCTTGGGTACGAGTCATGTGTCTATGGTCATACCTTGGTCAGTGTAGTGGTCTTTGGTTAGGCCTATGGTATGAGTTGGGGTACTACTCATAGTATAGGGTACGATATGGTGAGGGAGTCATACCCTCCTACGGGTTGGGCTTTTATCTTTTAAGATGAAGCCTTTATGGACATTTCCCACCCAAAAACCCTTAAGTCCCCTCATTATATAATTCATCTTATCCTTTTATAACAATCATTTGTTGGGTCAAACATACCAAAACACTCTCTAAGTCACTCTTGAAGATTGGAGGCTAGGGTTTCTCAACTGTTCCTCTAGAGGCAAGAAGGGTGTCAAGTCCTTTCTGTGAATCATCTTGTATAAGGCATGTATCTCTTCCATCATTGTTAGTTCAAAATATCATGTGTTTTAAAATATTATACTGACTTGTAAGTTGTGATTTTGAAATCAAATTTGAAGGTTTTGAAGCATAGTGTTGGGTATTGTTTATTCTTGCTTTAACTTGTGTTTATACATTTTTTTGGTGATGGTTTGCACATGTGGGTTATTTTTTATTGTGGTAAAAAATGGGTCATGAGAAATCCTAAGTTTGATGATTTTTACTTCGGGTTTGGTATTGATAAAAGTATTTCCTCAAGATGTTTGTGAAAATGTCTAAGAGAATTAACTAGTCACATGTTAATGGTATATTGAACTATGATGTTAGTCTAGTGAATATTAATGTGATAAGATGTTCATATATGAGTATAAATTCTTGGTAAGTGGTTGGTAAAGGCTTTGTTTTCTATGTAATAAGTTAATGAATTTCCTTAGTAGTTGGTTGGCTATATGGGTTATAGCCCCTAAACATAAACTTGAATTGTGTGTGAACTAAAGTGTGGTATAAGATTGCTAAGGAGGAATGAATGGTTTGTAAAGGTCTGGATGACCATAAGTTGAATTGAATGATGAATTGAATCGAGGCATTGGACTATTAATGTGTTTGATAGATAGAGTGGTTCCATGAAGACCTTGTGGTCACTTATGAAGTTGATTTCGTTAAATGAGTTAGAGTCCCTATATGTTGAATTGAATGGGCATTAATATATGTGTAAAGGGGTTAGTGTCCAAATGTCTTCTAGTAATGATTATGGAGGTTTGTGGTTCGAGTACACTTACCATGTAAGGTATGTCAATTTCTGGTTCGAGTCGACTTATCCTATTAGATGTGTCAGTTTATGGTCCCGGTCCACTTACCATATGAGATTTACCAATTTGTAGTTTGAGTCCACTTACCCTATAAGATATGTCAATTTGTGGTTTGGGTTTACTCACTATGTAAGATGTGTTGGTTTGTGGTTCGGGTCAACTTACCATATAAAATATGACAACTTTAGGTTCGCGTCTTCTTGTCTAATTTAATGTAGAAGTTTAATGTTCTAAATTATAAGGGTGGAAGTCCTTCACTCCGTGTCATATGAATGAATGCTTTAAGAATGAATGTTATTACTTGTTCTATGATTTGGCATACTATAAACTATATGTATATTCATCTTCATATATGTCTATACTATTGTAAACGTGATTGTGTGTTATGGTTTGACTTAGATTTGAACAAAATGCACTATTTTATCCTCATCCTTGAGTTACATACTAGTGCTCCAACCGCTAACCATCTCTGAACACTATGTTCCCACTCGACATATTGGTCAGAGCTTACTCTTCTTTTCCTGTGCAATGGGCAGGTGTTTGGGCTATTCGTGTGTTGATATTGAAGTGGTGAGCTTCCATTTTTTGAAAGGCATACATTTTATAGTCTCTTATTTTTGGTCGTAGACATATTTAGACTTGATGTTGGCAATTTTCGGGGGTATGTCCCGACATGTTTTTTGATATTAAATTTGTAGAGGCTTTGTGGATGACTGTAGACATGGGTATATTAGCTAAATTTATTAATATAAATGGTTTGATTAGACTCTTCTTTTACTATGATCAATGGTATTATTTTTGCTGCTTTATTTGTGTTCAAAGTTTATCCGACACTTGTGGTCGAAGTGATGGTTAGGTTATGTTAACGGGGCGATATCTGATCCTACTTGGGCTAGAGATTTCCCATACGATATGACCTAGTTTTTAGTCGTGTTAAGTTGGTATCATATCCTAGGTTCAAGGTCAGTTGGGAGTCCACAAAGTTATGTCAAGTAGAGTCTTTTTTATGGGTGTGTAGCGTGCTACACTTATAAGAGAGGGGCTATGAGACATTTAGGAATATTTCCCTTTATTGTGTTTCAATCTCAACCTATAGAGTCTAAGGTCTTGGATTCCTCTGATTTCTGTTTGCTTATCTTTCAGATCATGCCTCCAAGGAGATCTAATACTTAGGCAAACCTTTCTATCCCAATTCAGGGCCTTATGAATGGAGCTCGTCCAACTTTTAGAGTTCAGACCTGGGCTAGTGATGCAGTATTTGACCATTCTCACGAGGTCCCATCTGTCCCTACTAACCTTGCTTATGAGAGTGACACTCCTCCTCCGTCACCTCAAGGGGATGCTACTAATGCTGAGATCCTCCGCTCTATTACTCTATTAACTCAATTAGTAGCTTCTCAGTTTGGGCGTGGTATTATTTTTGCTCCACCCTTCGAGGCTACAAAGGTTGGCTAATTCATGAGGTTGTACACTCCTATGTTTACGGGTGTGAAGGTTGAGGAAGATCCTCAAAGTTTCATTAATGAAATGGAGAAGATCTTTCAAATTATGCATGTGTCAGAAGTTAAAGGTGTTGACTTTGCTTCCTATCAATTATAATATATGGCGTACCAATGGTACGAAAAGTGGGATATATTATAGGTGTGGGTGACAGTACTGCCGTGTGGGAAGATTTTTCTTATGCCTTGTTTGATGGTTTCTTTTCTCAAGAGCTAAGGGTCCACTATGTAAGATGTGTTTGTTTGTGGTTTGGGTCCACTTACCATTTAAAATATGTCGATTTGAGGTCGGGTCTTTTTGAGAGGTTCAATAAAATGGATCTGCTCAAAGGTGGATCAAATGAGGATGCCTATGAATTTTTGGTTAGCTTCCACCAGAAACTCATGAATATGGGGCTAGTTGAGTCCTACGAGGTTGCCTGTATGACATTGATGAGGGATTCCACTAAGTAGTGGTGGAAATTATTTATTGATATTAGGCAAGTTTGTTTTCCATCGATGATATGGTAAAACTTCCTGGCTTTTGGCCTATGCAAATTTCTTGAGTCTTGAGCTTTCTGGTCAACATACAACTCATCATACTAGGCGTATAATGTAGGTAGGGGTTAGGTTACCCAATTGTAGGGTGTCTAATATTTGGTGGTTGATTTTTTCTCGTGGTCATGGGTTGGTGGGGACGAGTCATATGTTCATGATATGAGGGGTGTAGTGTCCATCCATATATTGTCCAGTGTATAGACATGATGTTCTGCTTAGGGTAGACTTGGAGGGTACTTGTCGTATGGTGATGGTACGAGTTAGGCTAAGGAGTCATATGTTGGGTAAAGTGTGATGTCCAACTTTTTGATCAAGATACGAGTAATGGGTACGACTCGTATGGTGTGGATACAAGTTGAGGGGTCCAATCATACCCTCCCGCATCTTTTTTATAGTTTAAGTTGGGGGTATTTTGGACATTTCTTATAATAAATCCTTTTGCCCCAACGGCATAAAACACCTTTAGAGGCTTCTTTAACTTATTATTCATGATCAAACATTGTCAAATCACTCTCAAGCTCTTGGTTTAAGAAAGGCTAGGGTTTTATTTAAGGCAATCAATTAAGGCTCTAAAGGGGTTGTTTCTCTTCGTATTCCTTGTTTTCTAAGGCATATTACTCCTCCCTCATTGTTAGTTCAACTAAAAGCATGTTTTTGTGAATGATTTTCATGGCATTATTTTGATATTATTTGGGTTTTGAAATATATGTTGGGGTTGCTGGTTGTTCATGGTTGGATAGTGTTTTCCCATGTTTTTCTTATGGTTTTCCTATTATAATTATGGTTTGAGCATGTGGTTGCATGGAAATGGTGAATTGATGCATGGTTTTTGGTTTTGGAAATCATATGCCCTCAACATGTTTGTTAAAGTGTCTATGAGAATGCTTTTGTCACATAGTTTGACTATTTTTGAAATCTTGCATTGCATAATATGGTAATGGAACTTGAATTGGTTTGGAAGTTTAAATTTTTTATAAAGGCCTTGATGGTCCTGGTTTTAGTTTAATTGGGAATCGTGTGGGGTGCATGGGAATCCCCTAAGACTTGGCTAATGACATTGCTTGCAAGCCAAAGTTGGTATGATGATACCTCTTTATAAGGCCTTGATAGTTAACTCTAAGAGTTGGTGGTTTGTTCATGTGCTAAATGTTTTAATTAGGCAACAATGGCGGGTTATAATAGCTAATCTTGAAGGAGTGAGTCCGATTGCCGGACATTGTAAACTCAGTTTTGCTGACACGAGGGTTGGTAATGATGACCATATGCTTGTGGGGTACAGGGGAATCCCCAAGTTATACTTGTATATATGTATCATGGAGGGCGAAGGGTGCACAGGAATCCTCGGTCCCTATGATATCTTTGGGTTATGCAGCTACTAGTACTGGGCCCATTCAGGGGGTAACACTTGACCTATATAGCCCATTGGTGGATTATGACGATAAAACTACACAACCCAGGTTAAGGTTTTAAATGCATGCTAAACCAGTTTCCCATTCCCGATATGGTATATATACACATATATTTATGTGATTGTATATGACTATTTACTTTGGTATTGAATAATGGCATCATTTTAGTCTTAATCCTGAGTACATGCTAGCATTTACCCACTAACACGTCTTTGAGTATTGTATCCCCATATGATGTAGGAACCGACCATACTACTTCTCCTTCTCAGTGATCTTGGATTTAGGGACAACTTTGTGTTAGGCTGAAGTAGTGGGCATCTATACTCTTAAATACCTCATTTTACACTATGGATTTGTTTTAAATCTTTAATTTCTTTCTTTGACTTTGGTTTTGGCTATGGCTGGGGGCATGTGCCGATCGGATTATCTTGGTTTTCAACTAGAGGCTTTGTGTGATTATTATAGGCATGGGTGGTGTCTATATTGGTGTTAGCCTTGGAATTGGTGTTTGTATTGGAGTTGACACCGGTTTGATGCTTTGTTGGATGTTTGGATAGTTTTGGTTATGAATTTTTTTAGATGCCTTTCTATTTTAGTTGTTCTATCTTTTTATATGTTTGGAATTCATGCGACAAGGGTTGCAAGGAGGTTGTGGTTGGGCCAGAAGAAGGTTGCTTGATTATTCTTTTCAAGAGCAAGCCATAGTGGTCTCTGATCTCGATTGGGCTTTAGGCACCCAACACGACTATGCCCTGGTTTAGGTCATGTGAGATTGGTATCAGAGCCCTATGTTCATGGTCACTGGGAGTCCATAAAGATATATCAAGTAGAGTTCTTTTAAGGGTTTGTAGCATACCACACTCATAAGGGAGAGGCTACCTTGGTATTTAGGAATGTTTCTCTTTATTGTGTTCTATTTTTAAGCTGTAGAGTCTAAGGTACTGAATTCTCCTCTAATTCCTGTTTGTTTGTTTTTTTGATTATGCCTCCTCGACGATATAAAACTCAAAAAAACTCTTTTATCCTACCTAAGGACAATGTTTATGGGTCCCGATCTACTTATAGTGTCTAGACCTAATCTAGGGGTCTAGTTCCTGATTGCGCTCCTGGAGTTCTACCAGTTCCCTCCACTGCTCCTTTAGCTCCTTAGGCTAATGTGATGAATGCTGAGTTTTGTCAGTCAATTGATATGTTGGCTCAGTTGGTGGGTTCTCAAGCTTAGCATGGTGTATCTGTTACTCCATATTCTGAGGCCACAAGGGTTGGCTAGTTCATAAGGTTGAACTTTTTTACCTTTATTGGTGTTAAGTTTGAGGAGGAACCTCAAGGTTTTTTAAATGAAATGGAAAATATTTTCTAAGTTATGCATGCCACGAATGTGGAGGGCGTTGAGTTTGCCACCTACCTGCTGAAAGATGTGGCGTACCAATTGTACATGGAATAAGATCAGTCAAGGAGTGACGATGCTAAGTCATCTCTGTGGGAGTACTTTTCTATTGCTTTTCTAGACCGCTTCTTTCCTCAGGAGTTAAGGGAAGCAATGATGGAAGAGTTTTTTAATCTGAAGCAAGGTAAGATGTTAGTCAAGTAGTATGCCTTGATTTTTCACCAGTTATCGCAGTAAGCTCCAGAGATAGTTTTTAGTATGAGAGCGATAATGAGAAAGTTTTCTTTCAGGTTTTTCCGAGACTCAATATTAGAAATTAAGGATGCCTTATCTATCATATACATGGACATCTCTAGGTTGGTTGTGTACATGCATTAGGTGGAGAAAGAAAAGAAGAAGCAGTCTAAGACAAGGGAGAGACAAGGCAAAAAGTTTAGGTTCTCTGACCAAGATGGTGGCAAACAACAGAGTGACAGGGATGGCGAGAAGTGTCGCAAGAAGAAGTGGCGAAATTCTTGGTCTTACTTGACGTCTAGTGCTCTCTATCCAAAGCCATTGGGTGATATATGTTTCCAAGGTAGTGACAACTTCAAGGTACAGAGTGCCCAATCTTAGGCTAGTGGGGCCCAATTTTCTCCATTGTATCTTCCCTATATGTTTATGGTAGGTTGCATTGGGGTTTCTATGATGAAAAGGTGTTTCAGCTACGGTTAGCCAGGGCACATGCTTAGAAACTGTCATATTGTTAAGGAAGCCTCTAGGGAAAACAAGGTTCCTATTTCTTCATCTTCTGCTCCGACACCAAATGGTGCACCATCTAGTTTTGGCACTAGTCGGAACCATCTCTATGCTCCAACTACCCGCCAGGAGTCCGAGGTATCACCTGATGTCGTGACTGGTATGTTGAAACTCTTTTCTCGAGATGTGTACTGTTTACTTGATCTGGGTCCACTCTCTCTTATGTGACCCCATTTGTGGATGTGCATTTTGATTTCCGTCCCGAGTGTGTTTCGAACCCTTTTTCTATTTTTTACCTCAGTAAGAGGACTTGGTGATTGCTGGAAGAGTCTATAGGGTGTATGTGTGGTATCTATTGGTAGCAAAGGCACTGTGGTAGACCTGTTTGAATTAAATATGGTGGATTTTGATATCATATTTGGGATGGATTGGTTGCACTCGTGCTATGCTTCTCTAGACTGTTGGACTCGTAAGGTCATCTTTAAAATACCTTATGAGCTGGTTATCAAATGAGAGGATTTTTCCCTAGCTCCTAAAGGGATTTTTCATATCATATCTTAGAGCTTGGAGATTAATCTCCAATGGGTGTCTCTACCATCTAGTCCGAGTTAAATATTCTAACTCAAATAGCCCTTCTTTGCATTATGTACCGGTGGTGAATGAATTTCCTGAGGTCATTCTTGATGACATTTCCTGGTGTTCCTCCTGATAGGGAGATTGAGTTTGGAATTGATCTTGTTCCGGATACTCTTCCAATTTCTATTTCCCCATATAGAATTGCTCCAGCTGAGTTAAAGAACCTTAAGGAGCTGCTTAAGGATCTTTTAGATAAGGGTTTCATCCATCCTAATGTGTCCCAGTGGGATGAACGGATGTTATTCGTACGTAAGAAGGATTGTTCCATTTGAATATGTATTAATAAATGACAATTGAATAAGGTGATGGTAAAGAATAAGTACCTTTTTTTAAGGATAGATGATTTGTTCGATCAGTTGTAGGGTGCTAAGTTTTTCTCCAAATTTGATCTTCTATCCATGTATCATCACATAAATATTAGGGAGGTGGATATTCCTAAGATTGCCTTCCATACCTGATATGGTCAATTTGAGTTTCTGGTTATGTCTTTCGGGTTGACTAATGCCCCTGCGACATTTATGGATTTGATGAATTGGGTCTTCTATCAGTTTTTTGGATCTATTTATCGTTGTATTCATTGATAACATTTTGGTTTACTCTAAGAGCAAGGTGGATTGTCCGAATCAACTTCGCATTGTAATACAGACCTTGAAAGAGCAGTTATATGCCAAAATTTTGAAATGTGAATTCTAGTTGGACGCTGTCACTTTTCTGGGTCATATATTTTCTAGTTAAGGGATCATGGTGGACCAACAGAAAGTTGTAGTGGTGAAGAAGTGGCCTAGACCCATGACTCCAACTGATATTCGAAGCTTCTTTGGTTTAGCTGGTTACTATAGGAGGTTTGTGGAGAGTTTTTTTTAACTATAACTGCCTCTTTGACTAAGTTGAATCAAAAGAAGGTAAACTTCCTGTAATCTGATGCTTGTGAGGGGAGTTTCGAAAAGATGAAGGATAAGCTGACTTAGGCTATGGTCTTGACTTTGCCTAAAGGTACTGATGGGTTTGTGATCTACTGTGATGTAGACCGTGTGGGACTTAGTTGTGTTCTGATGCAGCATGGAAAGTTGATAGCTTATGCCTATATACAGTTGATAGTGCATGAGAGGAATTATTCGACTCATTACTTAAAATTTCTAGGTATGGTGTTCCCGTTGAAAATATGGAGCCACTATATGTATGGAGTGCATATGGATATCTTTTCAGATCATAAGAACCTACAATATGTGTTTAATTAGAAAGAGCTTAACTTCAGGCAAATGAGATGGCTTCTGATTCTCAAGGATTATGACATGAGTCTTCCCTACTACCTAGGTAAAACTAACGTGGTTGCTGATTCTCTCAGCAGGTTATCTATGAGGAGTCTGGCTTATGTGGATAAATGAAAGCAGGAGTTGGTAAAGGACATTCACCGTTTTGCTAACCTTGGAATTCGCCTCTCGAACTTCGAGTAGTGGTGTGTTGGTGCAGAAAGTGGCGTGGTCATTTCTTAGTGCTAAAATCAAGGAGAAATAAATGTTAGATCCTGTCTTAATTAGGATCAAGGGTAATATAGGTAGGCATAAGGTGATGGACTATGAGATTAGTGGTGATGGTACTTTGCGGTACCAAGGAAGGTTATGTGTAGCTGATGTAGATGGTTTACAAGAGAGGATCTTGGTTGAGGCGCATGAGTTGCGCTATGTTGTTCATCCTGGTTCAATGAAAATGTATCATGACCTCAAGTAGATGTATTGGTGGAACAATATGAAGAGGGATGTGGCTAATTTTGTGGCCAAGTGCATGGTGTCAACAAGTAAAAGTTGAGAACATGAAGCCTGGAGGATTGTATCAAGAAATTGAGCGACTTGAATGGAAGTGCAAAGTGATCAACATGGATTTCGTTACTGGTCTCCCTCGGTCTCAGAATCAATTTGATTCAGTTCGGGTCATTGTGGAAAGGATGAAAAAGTCGGCTCATTTTTTGTCAGTGAGAACTAACTTCTTTAACGCCCCGAAAATGAGTCCCAAAGCATCACACGGTGCTTAAGGCTACAAGTAGCCCAAGCTAACCCTTTGAGCCGTTTTCATACCATTCAACACTCATTGACAGGATTACTATAATCAAACATCAAGATATTCTCCATAATATCATAATTCAAGACGAAAGAGATGCGGAAAGTAACAAAATACGACTTCTCCACAAAATTGATCAATCTAACCATCTAGTTTGACAAGCCTTTACTAAACTGTATAACACAGAGCCATTAGGATGGACCCCAGCTGACCCTAACACCAGGGAATAAAATGATAACTCAAAATAAAAGAGTAAAATCTGAAATAACCAGTCCTCGAACCATGAGGACTCACCGCTGCAGAAAATGTAGACCAATGTGCTCGGAGAATCACGTCAAGCCTGGGAATGAGCACCTCGACCTATATTATAGGGAAAATGTAGCCCACGTATGAATACATGGGTCAGCACCATGGAATATGGACCGAGTATATGAGGGTGTATGAAAGTTTTGATAAAAGTGCTATATCACAAATATTCATAGGAAAATATGCATGCTGTAATAAGAGACTCAGATAGCTCGAAATAAAATCATCATAATCACCATAGAGTAAAACATATCGGTGAAAACATGTGAGTCATCATAGTAAATCCCAATCACTTTAATAATCATTTTCAAGTCATCAAAACAAGTAGCTTTCATAACAATTCTCTTTAAGATATAGAAATATTCATCAAATTCTTCAAAAATGATAACTTTCTCAACTCATACTTTCAAACTATTACATTTTTCATCTCAATCAGAAGAATACACACACACACTGGGAGTCTCTTACAACCGACATAATCCATGTGAGCTACATGGAGTCCAACGTCCAACCCATGTTGGGAAGAGCTGTCCTATCCTTGCCATCAGAGTAGGACCTAAATCTTTTGTTCACTAGTGATCACTATATCAATCCACCTTACGCTCACATCTTACCGGGGCATGTAGTTCTAGGGGAGTACCAATCACAGCTATACCTCCCACTCGGTGCTAAAGACTACTCCCGAACTTAGCTTAGATAATTTCAAAAGAAAATCCACAACAACGTAATTCAACAATTCATATCGGGAGCTATCATGCTGCCCCTTTTTCATAATAAATCAACATGTGGATTTATTTTCTCATTCGAGTTCAAAAATAACTCTTTCAAGACCAAAAGGTCAAATCATTCAAATATCAAGGTGTGTATAACATATTACTTCACCAAAGATCATAATCTCATAGAGGGTTTAAATCCCATATATCAACACTTGAGCAAAACATTTCAAGATTCATACTTTGTATAGAAAACAAGTATAACTCATATGAAAATCTGGAAATTCAACTTGAAACATGATATTAACATCAAAAATCAAGGAATTTATCTTTAAGATCACAAAAATATCACAGTTTCTTGAACTAGAATATTGGATAATAGTTTCCATCTCAAATTCATAATTAAACATGTAAAATCATGTATCTTCGTAAAATAATACAAATTTTTTGGGAACAAGAACGAAAGGATGTTCTTGTTGAAAACCCCACATACCTTTATGGTAACGGATTCGTTGAAAGATTGGACCCTTAATGTTTATTTTGCAACCCTAGGTGTTTTTCTCCTTTAGTGCTCTTGGATGATGAACTTAGATTGATAATAGGGTTATGATGTGTTTAGATTTTATTAAATTCATAAGTTCAAGTTTAGGGGTGTGTAAGGAGTGCCAAAAGACTTAATTTCCCTCAAAATAACTCAAAACGAAGTGTTTTTACTACCTGAAACACCAAGTGTGCACCGTATTGCTTATCGCATACATTTACATATGTGCCGCATTGCTTATCGTATATATTTAAGTATGCGCCGCATTGCTTATCGCACATATTTAGGTATACGCCACATTACTTATCGCACACCTATTCCAGTAGCCATGTACGATTGGTTTGGCGACGCATTCTACTTCGTAAAGCCATAACTCCTTACTTGGGTGTCGGATTTTGATGAAATTGGTATCGTTGGAAAGATAATTCGATTCCCTATAAGTTGGTGGGTAGAAATATGCAGAAATACCATATATTTATCAAGTTATGCTCATCCAATGATGAACTTTGGGAATTCAAACACTAAAACATGATGGATTTCGAAACTCTTAGCTTGTACTATCTTAAGTGACTCCTATAACCACACTTAACACATCATAAGATCTCTTATAACTAGGGTACTCTTGGCAATTCATGTGCCCAAATATGACTTATAGAATTGGGGGTTTCATATGTACGAACAACGGTTTGCTTTCTAGCTTAGGAAAGTACGGGGCATTACAATATCTCCCCCTTGGGGACATTCGTCCTCGAATGATGCTGGGTATACTAAGAGTAAAGAGAAATTGAAGGGTACACAGTTGAAGCAACTTGATAATCTTGCCTCTACTTCATTCTACATTTCGGACACAGCAAGGAGTGCATGACTCGTGAAATCACAGCTGAATAGTATAAAATAACTGTTGAACTACTATAATTCTGCATAGAAAAGGAATGATTTAGAGCAGAATGGTACCTTCGGATTGATTGGGGCTTATGGAAAGTAGGTGCAGATACTTGGATCGCATATCCATCTCGGTTTCCCAAGTTGCACTTTCAACAGATTGGTTTCGCCACAACACCTTGACCAAGGGAACTTCTTTGTTTCTTAATCTTCGAACTTGGTGATCTAAAATCTCAACAGGAACTTCCTCAAGAGAAAAAATATCTTGTATATCAGGATTTTCTGAAAGATCCACAACAACACAATCACCAACGTGTTTCCTAAGCATGGAGACATGGAAGATAGAGTGAACAGAAGATAACTTTAAAGGCAACTCAACCTCATATGCTACCTAACCAACACGACTAAGCACTCTGTAGGGGCCAACATAACGGGGACTAAGTTTTCCCTTCTTCCCAAATCTCTTCACTCCCTTCATGGGTGAAATCTTTAAATAAACCAAGTCACCAACTTCAAATTCAAGGTCTCTTCTCCTCACATCAGCATACGACTTTTGACGACTCTGTCCGATTTTCAGTCTTTCTCTAATCACTTTGACTTTTTCCATAGCCTCAAAGATTGAATCAGGACCACTCACGACAGCTTCACCCACTTCAAACTAACCAATGGGTGACCTACATTTCCTCCCATACAAATCCTCAAATGGAGCCATGCCAATGCTAGAGTAAAACTGTTATTGTAAGCAAACTCTATCAATGGTAAATGCTCATCCCAACTCCCCTTAAAGTCAAGAGCACATGCTCTCAACATATCCTCTAAGGTCTGGATGGTCCTCTCAGCCTAACCATCTTTCTATGGATGGAAATCAGAACTCAAATGCACTTAGGAACCAAGACCATTCTGAAAAGCTCCCCAAAACTGCGAAGTGAATTGAGTACCCCTATCTGAAATGATGGACAAGGGAACTCCATGCAATCTGACTAATTCTCGAATGTACAATCAAGCATAATACTCAGCAGTATAAGAAGTATGCACAGGACTTAGTCAATCTATTAGTCAATCTATCCATAACAACCCGAATAGAATCATGATGGCGTCGGGAAGGAGGTAAACTAGTCACAAAATCCAGTTTATCTCTTCCCACTTCTAAGTGGGAATACCGAACTCCTGCATCATACCACTAGGTCTTTGGTGTTCTACCTTAACCTGTTGGCACGTCGCATACTTAGCCACAAATGCTGCTATATCCTTCTTCATGCCACTCCACCAATAGATTTCCTGCAAGTCGCGGTACATCTTGGTAGTACCAGGATGAATAGAATATCACGCGCCATGCGCTTCAGCCATAATTCTCTATCTCAGATCATTAACATTCGGAACACATAATCTATCCTACAATCTCAACACACCATCTCCCCCTTGGGAGAAAACCTCCACCTTTTGGTCCTTGACTGATTCTTTTAGTCTGACCAAACTAGTATCTAAGTTTTTCTTCTCCTTTACTTTCGAAATCAAGGAGGATTCGAAACTACTCTGCACCCCTATACTACCTTCAGCAGAGTCAAACAACCTAACCCCCAGTCTAGCCAAACGGTGCACATCACGGGCCAACTCTTTCTTACCTTCTTCAATAAGCGAAACACTACCCATAAACAGCCTGCTTAGGGAATCTGCCACTACATTAGCCTTGCCTGGATGGTACAATACACTCATATCATAATCTTTTAACAGCTCTAACCACCTTCTCTACCTAAGGTTCAAATCCCTCTGGGTAAATACATATTGTAAACTCTTATGATTAGTGAAAACATCAACGTGAACACCATACAAGTAGTGTCTCCAGATTTTTAGAGCAAACACAACAACAGCTAACTTAAGATCATGGGTGGGGTAATTCTTCTCATGGGGTTTCAACTATCTAGAAGGATAAGCTATCACCTTACCCTTTTGCATTAATACACAACCCAAACCAACTCTAAAAGCATCACAAAATACTACAAGACCCTCAACACCATCAGGCAAAGTCAAAATAGGGGCTAAAGTAAGTCGAGTCTTCAACTCCTAAAAACTTTTCTCATAAGAAGCGGATCACAAGAACTTTACTTTCTTTTGGGTTAACTAGGTCATAGGAGACGCTAGAGAGGAGAAACCTTCAACAAAACGGCGGTAATGGCTGGGTAGACCCAAGAAACTTTAGATGTCAGTCGGAGAGATAGGTTTAGGCCAGTTTCTAACAACTTCTGTCTTTTGGGGATCAACTCTAATACCCTCAAAAGAAATGATATGACCCAGAAAAGCAACTGAGCTCAACCAAAACTCACACTTGCTGAATTTGGCAAACAATTGATGGTTTCTAAGAGTTTGCAAGACAATTCGGAGATGATCTACACGTTCATTATCACTATGGGAGTACACTAGAATATCGTCTATAAATATGATAACAAACATGTCAAGATATAGTCTGAACACTCGATTCACGAGGTCCATGAAAGCTGTTGGGGCATTAGTTAACTCGAAGAACATAACAAAAAACTCAAAATGACCATAGCGAGTTCAGAAAACTATTTTCAAGGTGTCACACTCCCTAACTTTGAGTTGATGATAGCCGGATCAAAGGTCTATCTTTGAGAAGTAACTTGCACCTTGAAATTGGTCAAACAAATCATCTATTCTAGGAAAAGGATACTTATTTTTTACAGTGACTTTATTCAACTGGCGATAGTCAATACACATATGCAGGAACCATCTTTATTTCTCACAAATAACACAGGAGCACCCTAAGAAGAAATACTGGGCCTTATGAAACCCTTATCTAACAGATCTTTAAGTTGCTCTTTCAACTCCTTAAGTTCTGTAGGTTCCATATGGTAAAGAGGAATAAAAATGGGCTGAGTTTCGGGAAGAAGATTGATCCTGAACTCTATCTCTCTATCAGGAGGTATCCCTGGGAGATCTTCTGAAAAGACATCAGAAAACTCATTGACTATGCTAACTGACTGGAGAGTTAGAGTCTCAGACTTAGTGTCCTTGACTCTGACCAGATGATAAATGCACCCTTTGGAGATAAGTTTTCTAGCTTTAATATATGAGATAAAATAACTCTTGGGAGATACAGAACTCCCAGACCCCTCAAACATAGGTTCATTAGGAAATTGAAACTTAACCACTCGGGTACGACAATCTATAGAGGCATAACAAGAATGAAGTCAGTCCATACCTAGAATAACATTGAAATCCACCATGTCTAACTCAATCAGATCAGATAACATGAATCTATGAAGGACTGTAACAGGATACTTTCTATACACTTTCTGGGCAACAATCAAATCACCCACTGGGGTAGAAACTAAGATAGGCTCAGGAATATTTTCAGGACTCATTTCAAAATTCACAGCAACCAGAGGTGTAACATATGAAAAACTAGATCCAGGGTCCAATAAAACATAGACATCAAACAAAAGTATACGGAGCATACCGGTAACAACATTGGGAGAGTCCTCCTACTCCTGGCTAGATGGCAAAGAATAAAACCTATTTTGGCGCTGACCGCCAGTAGTGCTAAAAGAGGCGCCCTGAGCTGGGGCTGGGCGAGTCACCTGAACTGGAGCACTAGCAGCCTGAGTCTGAGTCTGAGGGCGATCATCATGACACCCTTGCCTGGCATGTGGGCACTCCCTAAGTTTTTGACCTAAGTCACCACACCCGAAACAACCTTTTTTCTCACCCCAAAACTTACCTAGGTGGGTCCTACCATACTTAGGACACGAAGGATAATTTGTCTTACTGCCAATACTGTACTGGGACATGGCTACATATGACCTGCTACCTTGCTCCTGCCCACCCCTAGGTATGGGAGAACTAGCTGACAATGGTGCTGGTATAGATGAATGGTTCTGAAACTGAGGGTAATTCCCTTCCTACAATCTAGTTTGACCCTGTCTGTGCTACTCGAACCTAGCTCTCTTATTCCCTCTCATTCTATCCCTCGCCTTGATCTTGTCTGCTTTAATCTGTTGGGCACGAGTCATCAGCCTGGAAAGATTCATCTCACTATTTAACATAGCAGACCTATACTCCTTAACAACATAGCTAGACGCTCCTGTCACAAATTTACTCATACTGGCCTGATTATCAGCTACTAAGTCAGAAGCATATTTGGCCAACTGATTGAACTTCAGACAGTACTTTTTAACAGTCATAGAGCTCTGTCGCAAGTTCATAAACTCCTCTACCTTCGCCTCTCTTATATCTAAAAGGAAAAACTTATCCAGGAATGCATCCTGGAACTCCTGTCAAGATATAGGGGTGGCACCCTCAACTCTACCCTTCCTCCAAACAACTACCTAATCATAAGTAAGGTCTTTCAATCGATATGCTTCCTACTTTACACTATGCTCCTCAGAGATATGCATCACTTGAGTAATCTTTTGCACTTCCTCCAAGTATAACTATGGATCCTCATCTGGCTTGGACCCATAAAATTCTGGTGGATTCATACGCATAAAGTCACAGATCCTTGCAGTAGCTGAATCACCTCCCTGCTACTGTGGATCCAGGGCCGGATTGGCCTGAACATTCATAATGACAGCTTAGGCCAGCACCTGAAAGGCTGCCCAAAATTTGGCATGAGACAAATTTTCATTCAGTGGGTCAGTAGGTTGGGGTTGCTGACCATAATTATTTTTTCTAGCTAGGCAAGGAGGCATATTGTAAAAGAGAAGAGCACGAATCAATAGCTAAAAGGAAACAACTGTAAGCACGATAGACTTCTGAAAGAAAGAAATAACATTTTTTCGTAAAATGTCTCATAGCCTCTTGCTCATAGGTGTGGAGCGCTACACACCGATGATCATGACTCTACTTAACACAGCTTGCTAGACTCCCTAGAACTTCAATAACCTTAGGATCTGATACCAAGTTTGTAATGCCCCAAAAATGGGTCCCGAAGCATCACATGGTGCTTAAGGCAACAAGTAGCCCCAAACTAACCTTTTGAGCTATTTTTATACCATTTAACACTCATCGACAGGATTACTATAATCAAACATAAAGATATTCTCCATAATATCATAATTCAAGATGAGAGAAATGCGGAAAGTAACAAAATACGACCTCTCCACAAGACTGATCAGTCTAACCATCTAGTCTGACAAGCCTTTACTAAACTGTATAACACTGAGCCATTAGGATGGACCCCAACTGACCCTAACACCAGGGAATAAAATGATAACTCAAAATAAAAGAGTAAAATCTGAAATAACCAGTCCTCGAACCATGAGGACTCACCGCTGCAGAAAATGTAGACCAATGTGCTCGGAGAATCACGTCAAGCCTGGGAATGAGCACCTCGACCTATATTATAGGGAAAATGTAGCCCACGTATGAATACATGGGTCAGCACCATAGAATATGGACCGAGTATATGAGGGTGTATGAAAGTTTTGATAAAAGTGCTATATCACAAATATTCATAGGAAAATATGCATGCTGTAATAAGAGACTCAGATAGCTCGAAATAAAATCATCATAATCACCATAGAGTAAAACATATCGGTGAAAACATGTGAGTCATCATAATTAATCCTAATCACTATCATAATCATTTTCAAGTCATCAAAATGAGTAGCTTTCATAACAATTCTCTTTAAGATATAGAAATATTCATCAAATTCTTCAAAAATGATAACTTTCTCAACTCACACTTTCAAAATATTACATTTTTCATCTCAATCAGAAGAATACACACACACAATGGGAGTCTCTTACAACTGACATAATCCATATGAGCTACATGGAGTCCAACATCCAATCCACGTTGGGGAGAGCTGTCCTATCCTTTCCATCAGAGTAGGACCTAAATCTTTTGTTCACTAGTGATCACTATATCAATTAGCCTTAGGCTTATATCCTATGGGGGCACGTAGTTTTAGGAGAGTACCAATCACAGCTATACCTCCCACTCAATGCTAAAGACTACTCCTGGACTTAGCTTAGATCATTTCAAAAGAAAATCCACAACAACGCAATTCAACAATTCATATTGGGAGCCATCATGCTATCCTTTTTTCATAATAAATCAACATGTGGATTTTTTTTGTCATTCGAGTTCAAAAATAACTCTTTCAAGACCAAAAGGTCAAATAATTCAAATATAAAGGTGTGTATAACACATTACTTCACCAAAGATCATAATCTCAAAGAAGGTTTAAATCCCATATATCAACACTTGAGCAAAACATTTCAAGATTCATACTTTGTATAGCAAACAAGTATAACTCATATGAAAATCTAGAATTCAACTTGAAATATGATATTAACATCAAAACTCAAGAATTTATCTTTAAGACATCACAAAAATATCATAGTTTCTTGAACAAAAATATAGGATAATAGTTTCCATCTCAAATTCATAATTAAACAAGTAAAATCATGTATCTTCATAAAATAATACAAATTTTTGGGCACAAGAACAAAAGGATGTTCTTGTTGAAAACCCCATATACCTTTATGGTAACAGATTCATTGAAAGATTGGACCCTCAATATTGATTGTGCAACCCTAGTTATTTTTCTCCTTTAGTGCTCTTGGATGATGAACTTAGATTGATAATAGGGTTATGATGTGTTTAGATTCTATTAAATTCATAAGTTTAAGTTTAGGGGTGTGTAAGGAGTACCAAAAGACTTAATTGCCCTTAAAATAACTCAAAACGGAGTGTTTTTACTACCTGAAACACCAAGTGTGCGTTGCATTGCTTATCGCATACATTTACGTATGCGCCATATTGCTTATCACATATATTTAAGTATATGCTGCATTGCTTATCGCACACATTTAGGTATGCTCCGCATTGCTGATCGCACACCTATTCCAGTAGCCATGTACGATTGGTTAGGTGATGCACTCTACTTCGCAAAGCTATAACTCCTTGCTCGGGTGTTGAATTTTGATAAAATTGGTATCGTTGAAAAGCTAATTTGATTCTCTATAAGTTGGTGGGTATAAATATGTAGAAATACCACATATTTATCAAGTTATGCTCATTCAAATATGACCCTTGAAAATTTAAAAACAAAAACATAATGGATTTTGAAACTCTTACCTTATACTACCTTAAGTGACTCATATAACCACACTTAACACATCATAAGCTCTCTTATAACTAAGGTACTCTTGGTAATTGATGTGCCCAAATATGGCTTACAGAATTGGGGGTTTCACATGTATGAACAATGGTTTGCTTTCTAGCTTAGGAAAGTGCGGGGCATTACACTTATCGGTTGAGAATTATGTGAGGTTGTACCTATAAGAGATTGTAAAGTTGCATGGGGTACCTATTTCTATTATCTCCAATTGTGGTACACAGTTTTTATCTCACCTTTAATGGTCATTCCAAAAAGGGTTGGGGACTAAGGTAAGTTCGAGTACTGCTTTCCACTCATATTCGGATGGGCAAGCAGAAAGGACAATTTAGACGTTGGAGGATATGCTTCTTGCTTGCGTGATTGACTATGGGGGTAGTTGGGTTGAGCATTTGCCTATTATAGAGTTTTCCAATACTAATAGCTACCACTCTAGCATTGAGATGGCTCCGTTTGAGGCGCTATATATGACATAAATCATAAAGGGCCTAGTCATATCGGGTGGTTCAAGCCCAACCTGGACCAGAGAACACCCACAATACCCCACCATAATCTCCCCATATCCCATATCAGATAAGTTCCAAACTTGTATAAATATAACTTAAAACAAAATAAAACAATCAGAAATCAAATTTAATCCAACATTGTCAGCCCCAATACCAAAACTAATGCTAAGGCTGACACCAATACCAATACCACCCATAGTAGTCCCATAAAGTCTTTATCCAAAAATAAAATAATATCTAATCGAGACATGCCCCTGACATAGCCAAAACATAAGTCTATTAAATGACCAAAGTATGTAAAGACATCCATGACATAAAATGGAGCCTTTCGGAGTATGAAAGATTGCAACTTTAATCCAACATAAACTGATCTCGAATTCGATCACCAAACAAGAGGAGTAGAACAATTGGTTCCTACATCACGTAGGGATACAACGCCCAAAGACGGTTTTGCAAGTGAACGCTAGCATGTACTCAGGATAAGGATAAAAGAATTACAACCTTAATAAACAAGTAAACAACCATATATATTTACAACCATACATATATATATATATATATATAATTTGTTCTAGGAAAAGAAACCGGGTTTTGTATGTTTTTAAAACCATTAACCTGGGTATGTGAAGATTAACCATCCTAGAATCAACCATGTGATATATGGGTTCAGTGTTACCTCCTGGATGGGCCACAGTGCGTATATCCGCACGAACCAGAGATACCATAGGGGTAGGGGATTCTCGTGCACCCTTCGCCCTCCATGATATATATATACAAGTATAACTTAGGTGATTCCCGTTACCGCATAAATTTATGGTCACTATGACTAATCTTCATGATGTCAAACATGAGTTTCCAGTGTTTCTCTATTGGACTAACACCGTCACGGTTAGCTATCACACCCCAACATTATTGCCTAACTAAAACCATTAGCACACAACCAAACCACAAATTTCATTAAGTATTAACAAAGGCTATAAGAAGTGGTATCGTCAAACCAACTATCGCTTGCAAGAAATGTCCTTAGCCAACCTTTTTAATAAAAAAGGTTTCCCATGTACCCATAGACTCCATTATTATTAAGTTTACTTAATGAATTCTCGTGTACCACACAATTAGTTCATTATTATGTTTGCTTGGGGGATTCCCATATACCCTCATGCTTTTAAAGTTTTTTTCATGTTATTAAATAAAATTTTAGTAAAATAATAGTGCAATGATTGGGCAATAATAAAATAAAGGTTGGATTTTCCAGGAAGTGTTATAGGTAATATACTGGCTCATGATTGGCTTTAGACTTCCCAGATCTTATTATAAGGTTGTTGTTCTACAGTTACAATTTTCACAAATTCAAATTTTAAGCATAGGATTTTCAGAGTAAGAATTTATAAAAATGAATATCATTAGTTTCCTCTCCTCATGTAGACTTCATACTTTAACTTATTGGGATCAATCAAAAGCTATTTAAAAGGGTAAAGAAAAAATTTGATTCATTTGATTCTAGGTTTCTTCGTGAGTCTTATTTTAAGGCAAATTGAAGATTAATTTGAGTCTTTTTTAAAGTGTCTATGTGTTAGTTGTGTGTAATTGGAGTAATGAGAGCTCTCCACTTACTATATTTAAGATATAATTTGGGTTGATATCTGTTATGTTTTAAGAAACAAAATATTTTGCTGAAAGATTATTGATTAATTATTGTTTGAGAGTCAAAGTTGTATCCCTATCTATTATCATGCAATGCATTTCATATGAGATTGTATTGCATATTTGCACAATGTTTATATATATTAGGTTCAGTGTGCACACTTGTACATATTATATATTGGATCGAAGTGCACTCTTGCTCAATACATGAAACTTGTGAGTCCTTTATGGGTCCTGACCTAGAAACCATTGCTCAATGGGTGTGTAAATCCATATGCATTTTAATTGCGTCCATTCATTACATAATTCTGGTTGAGTAATATCAAATTGCTATGTTGTACTATTTGATGAGTATTTAGATGTATTTCACCTATTTGTGTTATATTTTAGGTTTTCACTCTTGGATAGTGTATTTATATTTCTATAATTATCTTGGTTGGGTCACCCTACTTGATTGGGTTGATACACCGAAGACCTTGGCCTTGCAAAAAATTTAGAGTTTTAGGCATTCTGTCCATGATATGACTTAGGGTACTAGTCGTACCCTTGGATACGACTTAATGACCCACTACTCGTAGGTAGTGTGGTAGGGGTTACACACTATCTGAGATACAATTTTGCCTCCCCATGGTCATACCATTAGGTATGAGTCTTACTATGCCAAGTTGTATAAAGTCTTAGGTGTTGTCATAATGACACTGTCTTGGGTACGGGTTAGGGTACGGTTGAGGTACCAATCATACCTTTGGGTATGAGTCATGTGTGTATGTTTATACCTTGGTCAGTGTAGTGGTCCATGGTGAGGCCTATGATATGATTTAGGGTACTACTTATATTCTAGGGTATGGTATGATGAGGGAGTCATACCATCCTACGGGTTGGGTTTTCATCTTTTAAGCTGAGGGCTTTATGGTCATTTCCCACCCAAAAACCCTTTAGTCCCCTCACTATATAATTCATCTTATCCTTTCATAACAATTATTTGGTGGGTTAAACATACCAAAACACTCTTTAAGTCACTCTTGAAAATTGGAGGCTAGGGTTTCTTAACTGTTCCTCTAGAGGCAAGAAGGGTGCTAAGTCCTTTCTGTGAATTATCTTGTATAAGGCGTGTATCACTTCCATCATTGTTAGTTTAAAATATCATGTGTTTTAAAAAATTATTCTAACATGTAAATTAGGTTTTGAAATCAAATTTGAAGGTGTTGAAGCATAGTGTTGGGTATTGTTTACTCTTTCTTTAACTTGTGTTTATACATTTTTTGGTGATGGTTTGCACATATGGGTTCTTTTTTATTGTGGTAAAAAATGGGTCATGAGAAACCCTTTGATGATTTCTACTTTGGGTTTGGTACTGATAAAAGTGTTCCCTCAAGATATTTGTAAAAATGTCTAAGACAATTAACTAGTCACATGTTAATGGTATATTGAACTGTGATGTTGGTCTAGTGAATATGAATATGATAAGATATTGATATGTGAATATGAATTCTTGGTAAGTGGTTGGTAGAAGTCTTTCACTCCGTGTCTTATGAATGAATGCTTTAAGAACAAATGTTATGACTTGCTCTATGATTTGGCATACTATAAACTATATGTATATGCATCTTCATATATGTCTATACTTTTGTAAGTGTGATTATGCGTTATGTTTTGACTTAGATTTGAACAAAATGCACTATTTTATCCTTATCCTTGAGCTACGTGCTAGCGCTCTAACTGCTAACCATCTCTGAACACTATGTTCCCATGCGACATATTGGCCGGAGCTTATTCTTCTCTTCCTGTGCAATGTCCATGTGTTCGGGCAGTTCGTATGTTGATATTGAAGTGGTGAGCTTCCATTTTTGGAAGGCATACATTTCATAGTATCTTATTTTTGGTCGTAGACTTTTTTAGACTTGATGTTGGCTATTGTCGGGGGCAAATCCCGACATGTTTTTTGGTATTAAATTTGTAGAGGCCTTGTGGATGACTATAGACATGGGCATATTAGGTTAATTTATTGATGTAAATGGCTTGATTAGACTCTTCTTTTGCTATGATCATTGGCATTGTTTTTGCTGCTTTATTTGTGTTCAGAGTTTATCCGACACTTGTGGTCAAAGGTATGGTTTGGTTTGGTTAATGGGGTATCCGATCCTACTTGGGCTTGAGATTGCCCATACGATATGAACTAGTTTTCGTTCGTGTTCAGTTGGTAGCATAGCCTAGGTTCAAGGTTAGTTGGGAGTCCACAAAGTTATGTCAAGTAGAGTATTTTTATGGGTATGTAGCATGCCACACTTATAAGAGAGGGGCTATGAGACATTTAGGAATGTTTCCCTTTATTGTGTTTCAATCTCGACCTATAGAGTCTAAGGTCTTAGATTCTTCTAATTTCTGTTTGCTTATCTTTCAGACCCTGCCTCCAAGGAGATCTGATACTTAGGCAAACCCTTCTGTCCCAATTCAGGGCCCTATGAATGGAGCTCGTCCAACTTTCAGGGTCTAAACCTAGGATAGTGATGCAGTATCTGACCATCCTCATAAAGTTCCACCTATCCCTACTAACCTTGCTTATGAGAGTGACACTCCTCCTCCGTTACCTTAAGGGGATGCTACTAATGTTGAGATCCGCCGCTTTATTACTCTATTAATTCAATTAGTAGCTTCTCAGTATGGTCATGGTGTTCCTTTTAGTAAATCCTCTGAGGCCATAAGGGTTGGCCAAATCATGAGGTTATAAACTCCTATGTTTATGGGTGTGAAGGTTGAGAAATATCCTTAAAGTTTCATTGATGAAATAGAGAATATCTTTCAAATTATGCAGGTGTCGGAAGTTGAAGGTGTTGAGTTTGCTTCCTATCAATTATAAGATGTGGCGTACCAATGGTACGAAGAGTGGGATATGCCTTTAGGTGTGGGTGCCAGTACTACCGTGTGGGAGAATTTTTCTTATGCCTTCTTTGACCGCTTCTTTCCTCAAGAGCTGAGGAAAGAGAAAGCAAAAGAGTTTGCAAATTTAAGGCAGGTAGGATGTCCGTCAAAAAATATGCCTTGAGATTCCATTAGTTGTCTAGGTATGTCTCTAAGATGATTTCTAGTATGAGAGCTAGGATGTATAAATTTGTTTTAGGATTGTCTCTCGAATTGATCCTTGAGAGTAAGGCATCTTTGTTGATCAATGACATAAACATCTCTAATTTAGTTATTTATATGCAATAAGTGGAGGAAGATAAAAAGAAACAAGGTGAGATTAATGAGATGCGAGGTAACAGGTCTCAATTTTCTAAGCTGAGTAGAAGCCAATAGTCTAGTGGTAAATTGTCCAAGAGGAAGAATTGGTTGAGTGGTGATTCTCAGGCCAGTAGGATCAATTAGATCCAGCCTATCCTTCTTGTAGATTCTGTGGTTAGCATCATCGTGGTGAATGTGAGTAGGGGAAGAGTAGGTGTTTTAGATATGGTCAGATTTGGAACATATAACGAGAGTTCCCTTCTCAAGTGGCTACTTGGGCTGATAGGGTGCTATTTTTGCTTCTACTTCTATTTCTCGTACAGTATTGGCCAAAATTGGTTATATGCACTTTTCCCTTCCAGGAGTCTGAGGCATCTTCGGATGTTGTCATGGGTATGTTGAAACTCTTTTTATATGATGTGTATGCTTTACTTTGTATGAGGTGTGTCTCTCTTGCATATGACCTCATCTATGATTGTGTATTTCAATTTGGTTCTAACTTATTTTGGAATTCTTTCTATTTTTACCCTGATAAGAGACTCTGTGGTTGTAAGGAGTATGTGATAGCTGTTGGTAAAGAATTTTTTTTTAATTTGATTAGAGGTGGATATGGTGAATTTTGATGTTATTTTAGGAATGAATTAGTTCCATTCGTGCTATGCATCCGTAGATTGTCAGACCCATAAGGTTATGCTTAAAATTCCCTAATAAACTAATCATTGTATGTGAAGGGGGCCACTTAGAGACTAAGAAGAGGTTTATCTCTTATCTTAGATCCCGAAGGATGATCTCTAAAGGGTTTTTGTATTATTTGGTCAGAGTTAAAGACTCTAACTCAGGAGATATTCTCTAGAGTCTATTTTCATGGTTAGTGAATATCCTGAAGATTCTCATTGATGACCTTTCTAGTACCCTAGTGGGGAGATTGAATGGTTGGTTGGTCTTGTCTTGGACACTTATCCAAATTACTATTTCTTCTTTCTAGAATGGTTCCAACAAAGTGTTTTTATTTATGCATTCATAAAAGGGATGGTTTTTCTGGGAAAGTATAAGTTGAATTGGACTTGCCCTATAGGATAGGTCCTATTAATCTGATGAACCAAGTCTCTGTACTGAGAAGGTGTATAAGTGATCATTTGTTTGTTATTTCCTTAAAGGATTTTGGTATTTTGGACACTTTGTCCTCTAAGGAGGTCTCGATAAGGATCTTGGGTTGGAAAGTTTGCCAGTCATGAATGAAAAAGGTGGCTTCGATGAGGGTCATATGGAGGAACCAAAAGTCTGAGGAAGCTACTTCGGAGGCAGAAGAGGACATAAAGTCCGAGTATCCGCATTTGTCCTCCATCCCAAAAACTTATGCTTGAGACGTGTGTTAGTGTTCTTTACTTGAGTTATGTCCTTGATAGGTAAAGTGGTTCAATTCCTTGAATTTTGAAATGAACGAGTATCCTTGATGGACAATAGGTTGAGTCCCAAAGTCAATGGAATGAATGGTTGGTCGGTGGTGATCTTGTCATGTTCCTTGACTTTGTTGTGTACCTTTGTTTGCTAATTTCATAAAAGTGGGTTAAATTGATGTGTGGTAATGTGTTAACTTGTGATTGTGCTTGCCTTACCCATCCTTCGAGGATGAGTGACCCTAAGTAGAGGGAATAAAACACCCAAGACCTTGGCCTTGTAAAAATTTTTAAGTTTTGATCATTCTGTCCATGATACAACTTAGGGTACTAGTTGTACCCTTGGATAAAACTTAGTGACCTCTCACTCGTATCCTAGGCAGTATGGTGGGGGTTACACATAGACCAAGATATGAGTTAGCCTTCCTATGTTCATACCTTTGGGTACGAGTCGTACTATGCCAAGTGTTATGGTGTCTTAGGTGTTTTTATGATAAAATTGTCTTGGTTATGTGTTATGGTTTGGTTTGGGGTACCATTCATATCCTTGGGTACGATTCATACATGTGTGGTCATACCTTAGTCAGTTTAGTGGTCCTTGGTGAGGCCTAGGGTATGAGTTAGGGTATAACTCATACCCTAGGGTTTAATTTGGTGAGGGAGTCATACCCTCTTGCAGGTTGGGTTTTTAGCTTTTAAACTGAGGGCTTTATGGATATTTTCCACCCCAAAATCCTTAATTCTCCTCACTATATAAGTTGTCTTAGCCTCTCATAACACTTATTTGGTGGGCTAAACATACCAAATACACTCTCCTACTCACTCTTGAAAATTAGAGGCCAGGATTTATCAAGTGTTCATCTAGAGGCAAGAAGGGTGTCAAGTCCTTTCAACAAATCATCTTGTATAAGGCATGTATCTCTTCCCTCATTGTTAGTTCAAAATATCATGTGTTTTAAACAATGATTTTGACTTTTAAATGGTGGTTTTGAAATAAAATGTTAAAGATTTTGAAGCATAGTGTTGGGTATTGTTTACTTTTGCTTTAACTTGTGCTTATGCATATTTTTGGTGATAGTTTGCACATGTGGGTGCTTGTTGATTTTTGTTTAACAAATGGGTAATGAGAAATCCTACGTTTGGCGATTTCTACTTTTATTTTGGTATTGATAAAAGTGTGCCCTCAAGGTGTTTATGAAAATGTCTAAGAGAATTAACTATTCATATTTTAATAGTATATTGAACTATGGTGTTGGTCTACTGAAAATGAATGTGATAAGACATTGATATTTAAATGTGAATGCTTGGTAATTTATTGGTAAAAGCCTTATTATCCATGTAATAAGTTAATGAAATTCCTTGGCAGTTAGTTGGCTAGATTGGTTATAGCCCCTAAACAAGAACTTGAATTGTATGTGAACTAAAGTGTGGTATAAGATTGCTAATGAGGAATGAATGGCTTGTAAGGGTTTTGATGACCATAAGTTGAATTTAATGATGAATTGAATCAAGGAATTGGCCTATTAAAGTGTTTGATGGATTGAGTGGTTCCATAAAGACCTTGTGACCACTTATGATATTAATTTGATTAAATGAGTTAGAGTCCCTATGTGTTGAACTGAATGAGCATTAATATATGTGTAAAAGGGGTTAGAGCCCAAATGTCAACTAGTAATGATTATGTCGGTTTATGGCTTGGGTCTACTTACCATGTAAGGTGTGTCGGTTTATGGTTTGGGTCTACTTACCCTATAAGATATGTTGGTTTGTGGTTCGATTCCACTTACCATAGTTTGTGGTTTGGGTCCACTTACCATATGAGACGTGTCAGTTTTTGTTTCAGAACTACTTACCCTATACCATGTGTCAGTTACTAGTTTGGGTCCACTCACCATGTAAGATATGTTTGTTTGTGGTTTGGGTCCACTTACCATTTAAAATATGTCATCTTGAGGATGGGTCCTCTTGAGAGGTTCAAGAAAATGGATCTGTACAAGTTTAAAGGTGGATCAAATTAGGATGCTTATGAGTTTTTGGTTAGCTTTCACCAGAGACTCATGAATATGGGGCTAGTTGAGTCCTACGAGGTTGTCTGCATGACATTACAGATGAGGGATTCCACTAAGCAGTGGTGGCACTTATTTATTGATATTAGGCAAGTTGGTTCTCCATCGATGATATGGTAAAACTCCTTGGCTTTTGGTTTATGCAAATTTCTCGCGTCTTGACCTTTCAGGTCACCATACGACTCATCATACTAGACGTATAGTATAGGTAGGGGTCAGGTGACCCAATTATAGGGTGTCTAATATTTGGTGGTTGATTTTCTATCATGGTTATGGGCTGGTCATGATGAGTCATATGTTTATGATATGAGGGGTGTAGTGTCTATCCATATATTGTCCAGTGTATAGCCTTGATGTTCTTCTTAGGGTACGATTTAGAGGGTACTTGTCGTATGGTGATAGTATGAGTTAGGCTAAGGAGTCGTATGTTGGACAGAGTATGATGTCCAACTTTCTGATCAAGATACGAGTAAGGGGTACGACTCGTATGGTGTGGATACAAGTTGAGGGGTCTAATCGTACCCTCGTGCTCCCTTTTTATATTTTAAGTTGGGGGTATTTTGGACATCTCCCCTAATAAATCCTTTTGACCCCATGACATAAAACACCTTTTGACGCTTCCTTAACCTATTATTCACGATCAAACACTCTCAAATCACTCTCAAGCTCTTAGTTTAAGAAAGCCTAGGGTTTTATTTAAGGCACTCAATTAAGGCTCTAAAGGGGTGGTTTCTCTTCTTCTTCCTTGTTATCTAAGGCATATTACTCCTCCCTCATTATTAGTTCAACTAAAAGCATATTTTGTGAATGATTTTCATGGTATTATTTTGATATTGTTTGGGTTTTGAAATATATGTTGGGGTTACTGGTTGTTCATGGTTGGATAGTGTTTTCCCATATTTTTCTAATGGTTTTCCTATTATAATTATGGTTTGGCATGTGGTTGCATGGGAATGGTGAATTGATGCATGGTTTTTGGTTTTGGAAATCATATGCCCTCAACATGTTTGTTAAAATATCTATGAGATGTCACATAGTTTGTTAATATGGTAATGGAACTTGAATCGATTTGGTGGTTTAAAATTTTTTATAAAGGCCTTGATGGCCATGGTTTTAGTTTAATTGGTAATCATGTGGGGTACATGAGAATCCCCTAAGACTTGGCTAATGACATTGCTTATAAGCAAAAATTGGTATGATGATACCACTTTATAATGCCTTGATAATTGACTCTTGGAGTTGGTGGTTTGTTTATGTGCCAAATGTTTTAATTAGGCAACAATGGTTTGTTGTAATAGCTAATCATGAAGGTGTGAGTCTGATTGACGGACATTGTAAACTCATGTTTGCCGACACGAGGGTTGGTCATGATGACTACATACTTGTGGGGTACATGGGAATCTCCCAAGTTATACTTGTACATATGTATCATGGAGAGCGAAGGGTACACAGGAATCCCTGCCCCCTATGATATCTTTGGTTCATGCAGTTACTAGCACTAGGCCCATTCAGGGGTTAACACTCGACCTATATAGCCCATTGGTGGATTATGACGGTAAAGCTACACAATCCACGTTAAGATTTTAAATGCATGCTAAACCAGTTTACCTTTCTCGATATGGTATATATATACATATATTTATGTGATTGCATATGAATAATTATTTTGGTATTGAATAATGGCATTATTTTAGTCTTAATCCTGAGTACATGCTAGCATTTACCCGTTAACCCGTCTTCGAGCATTGTATCCCCTGCTTAGTGATCTTGGATTTAGGGACAAATTTGCATTAGGCTGAAGTAGTGGGCATCCATACTCTTAAAGACTCTATTTCATGCTATGAATTTCTTTTCAATCTCTTATTTCTTTCTTTGACTTTGGTTTTGGTTATGGCCCGGGGCATGTTCCGACCGGATGTTCTTGGATTTCAGCTAGAGGCTTTATGTGATTACTATAGGCATGGGTGGTGTCGATATTGGTGTCAGCATTGACATTGGTGTTTGTATTGGGGTTGACACTGGTTGGATGCTTTGTTGGATGTTTGGATAGTTTTGGTTATGAATTTTTTTAGATGTCTTCCTCTTTTAGTTGTTCTATCTTGTTATATATTTGGAATTCATATGACATGAGTTGCAAGATGGTTATGGTTGGGCCAGAAGAAGGTTGCTTGATTATTCATTTCAGGAGCAAGCCATAGTAGTCTCCGATCCCGATTGGGCTTTAGGCACCCAACATGACTATGCCCTGGTTTAGATCATGTGAGATTAGTATCAGAGCCCTAGGTTTATGGTCACTGAGAGTCCACAAAGACATATCATGTAGAGTTATTTTAAGGGTTCGTAGCATGCCACACTCATAAGGGAGAGGCTACAAGGCATTTTGGAATATTTCTCTTTATTGTGTTCTGTTTTCAAGCTGTAGAGTCTAAGGTACTGTATTCTCCTCTAATTCCTATTTGTTTGCTTTTTAGATTATACCTCCTCTCCAATCTGAAACTAACAAAAACTCTTTTATCCTACCGAAGGACAATGTTTATGGGTCCTGATCTATTTATGGGGTCTAGACCTGGTCTAGAGGTCCAGTTCCTAATTGCCCTCCTGGAGTTCCACCGGTTCCCTCCACTGCTCCTCTAGCTCCTCTAGCTCCTTAGGCTAATAAGATGAATGCTGATTTTTATCAGTCAATCCATATGTTGGCTCAGTTGGTGACTTCTCAAGATGAGCATGGTGCATCTGTTACTCCATATTCCGAGGCCACAAGGGTTGTCTGGTTCATGAGGTTGAACCCTTTAACCTTTATTGGTGTTAAGTTGGAGAAGAATCCTCAAGGTTTTTTAAAATAAAATGGAAAATATTTTCTAAGTTATACATGCCACGAATGTGGAGGGCGTGGAGTTTGCCGCCTACCTACTGAAGGATGTGGCATACCAATGGTATGAGGAATAATATTAGTCAAGGGGTGATGATCCTAAGTCATCTCTGTGGGAGTACTTTTCTAATGTTTTTCTAGACCGTTTCTTTTCTCAGGAGTTAAGGGAAGCAATGGTGGAAGAGATTTTAAATCTGAAGCAAGGTGAGATGTTAGTCAAGTAGTATGCCTTGAAGTTTCACCAGTTATCGCGGTATGCTTCGAAGATAGTTTCTAGTATGAGGGCGATAATAAGGAAGTTTTCTTTTGGGTTTTCCCGAGACTCGATATTAGAAAGTAAGGATGCCTTATCGATCACAGACATGGACATCTCTAGGTTGGTTGTGTACATGCATTAGGTGGAGAAAGAAAAGAAGAAGTAGTCAAAGACAAGGGAGATACAAGGCAAGAAGTGTAGGTTCTCTGACTAGGATGGTGGCAAACAATGGAGTGATAAGGATGGTGGGAAGTGTCACAAGAAGAAGTGGGGCAATTCTTAGTCTTACTTGCGGCTAGTTCTCTCTATCTAAAGCCATTGGGTGATAGGCGTTTCTGAGGTAGCGACAACTTTAAGGCATAGAGTGCCCAATCTCAGGCTAGTGGGGCCTAATTAGCTTCATCATATCTTTCCTACATATTTTATGGTAAGTAACATTGGGGTTTTTGTGATGAGGAGGGGAAAGGTGTTTTACCTATGGTTAGCCAGGGCACATGCTTAGAAACTGTCATATTGTTAAGGTTGCCTCTAGGGCAAACAAGGTTCCTATTTCTTCATCTTCTGCATCGACACCAAAGGGTGCACCATCTAGTTTTGGCACTAGCCGAAACCATCTTTATGCTCCCACTACCCACCAGGAGTTTGAGGTATCACCTGATGTCGTGACTGGTATGTTGAAACTCTTTTCCCGAGATATGTACTATTTACTTGATCTGGGGTCCACTCTCTCTTATGTGACCTCATTTGTGGCTGTGCATTTTGATTTCGGTCCCGAGTGTGTTTCGAACCCTTTTTCTATTTCTACCCTAGTATGGTGACTTAGTGATTGCTAGAAGAGTCTATAAGGTATATGTATGGTATTTATTGGTAGCAAAGACACTGTAGTAGACCTGTGTGAATTAAATATGGTGGATTTTGATGTCATATTTAGGATGGATTGGTTGCACTCGTGCTATGCTTCTCTAGACTGTTAGACTCGTAAGGTCATCTTTAAAATACCTAATGAGATGGTTATCAAATGAGAGGGTTTTGCCCTAGCTCCTAAGGGGAAGTTCATATCATATCTTAGTTCTCAGAGATTAATCTCTAAGGGTTGTCTCTACTATCTTGTCTGAGTTAAATATTCTAACTCAAATGGCCCTTCTTTGCATTCTGTACCGGTGGTGAATGAATTTCCTGAGGTCATCCCTGATGACATTCCTGGTGTTCCTCCTGATAGGGAGATTGCGCTTGGAATTGATCTTGTTCCAGATACTCTTCCAATTTCTATTTCCTCATATTGAATTGCTCCATCTAAGTTGAAGGAGCTTAAGGAGTAACTTAAGGATCTTTTAGATAAGGGTTTCATCCATCCTAGTGTGTCCCCGTGGGGTGAACGGAGGTTATTCGTATGTAAGAAGGATTGCTCCATTTGAAAATGTATTAATTACCGGCAGTTGAATAAGTTGATGGTAAAGAATAAGTACCCTTTTTTTAGGATAGATGATTTCATTGATTAGTTGCAGGGTGCTAAGTTTTTCTCCAAATTTGATTTTCTATCCATGTATCATAACGTACAGATTAGGGAGTTGGATATTCCTAAGATTTCCTTCCATACCCGGTATGGTCAGTTTGACTTTTTGGTTATGTCTTTCGGGTTGACCAATGCCCCTGCGACATTCGTGGATTTGATGAATAGGGTCTTCTATCAGTTTTTGGATCTATTTGTCATTGTATTCATTGATAACATTTTTGTTTACTCTAAGAGCAAGGTGGATTATGTGAATCACCTTCGCATTGTATTACAAATCTTGAAAGAGTAGTTTATATTCCAAAATTTTGAAATATGAATTCTAGTTGGATGCTATCACTTTTCTGGGTCATATAATTTATAGTGAAGGGATCATGGTGGATCAACAAAAAGTTGTAGGGGTGAAGAAGTGGCCTAAACCCATGACTCCAATCGATATTTGAAGCTTCTTTGGTTTAGCTGGTTACTACAGGATGTTTGTGGAGAGTTTTCAAACTATAGCTGCCTCTTTAACTAAGTTAACTCAGAAGAAGGTAAACTTCCTGTAGTCTGATTCTTGTGAGGGGAGTTTCGAAAAGATGAAGGATAAGCTGACTTTGGCTCTGGTCTTGACTTTGGCTAAAGATACTGATGGGTTTGTGATCTACTGTGATGCAGGCCGTGTGGGACTTGGTTGTGTTCTGATACAATATGGAAAGGTGATAGTTATGCCTATATATAGTTGTTAGGGCATGAGAGGAATTATTCAACTCATGACTTGAATTTCTAACTATGGTGTTCGCGTTGAAAATATAGCATCACTATATATATGGAGTGTATGTGGATATCTTTTCTAATCATAAGAGCCTACAATATGTGTTTACTTAGAAAGAGCTTAACTTCAGGCAAAGGAGATCGCTTCAGATTCTCAAGGATTATGACATGAGTCTTCCCTACTACCCAGGTAAAGCTAATGTGGTTGCTGATGCTCTTAACAGGTTATCTATGAGGAGTCTGGCTCATGTGGATAAAGAGAAGCAGGAGTTGGTAAAGGACATTCACCGTTTGGCTAACCTTGGAGTTCGCCTGTCGAACTTCGAGGATGGTGGTGTGTTGGTGCAGAAAGTGGCGTGGTCATTTCTTAGTGCTAAAATCATGGAGAAACAAATGTTAGATCATGTATTGATTAGGATCAAGGGTAATGTAGGAGGGCATAAGGTGATGGCCTTTGAGATTAGTGGTGATGGTACTTTGCGGTACCAAAAATTATTATGTGTTCCTGATGTAGATGGTTTACAAGAGAGGATCTTGGTTGAGGCGCATAACTTGCGCTATGTTGTTCATCCTGGTTCGATGAAAATGTATCATGACCTCAAGTAGATGTATTGGTGGAACAATATGAAGAGGGGTGTGGCTAATTTTGTGGCAAGTGCATGGTTTGCCAACAAGTTAAAGTTGAGAACATGAAGCCTAGAGAATTGTATCAAGAATTTGAGTGACCCGAATGGAAGTGCAAAGTGATCAACATGGATCTCGTTATCGATCTCCCTCTGTCTCGGAATCAATTTGATTTGGTTTGGGTCATATGGATAGGATGGCAAAGTCTGCTCATTTTTTGTCAGTGAGGACTAACTTCTCGACTGAGAATTATGTGAGGTAGTACCTCTAAGAGATTGTGAAGTTGCATGGGGTACCTGTTTCTATCATCTCCAATCGTGGTACGCAATTTTAATCTCACTTTTGACGGTCATTCCAGAAAGGGTTGGGGACTAAGGTAAGTCCGAGTACTGCTTTCTACTCGCATTCGGATGGGATAGCACAAAGGATAATTCAGACGTTGGAGGATATGCTTCTTGCTTGCGTGATTGACTATGGGGGTAGTTGGGTTGAGCATTTGCCTATTATAGAGTTTGCCAATAATAATAGCTACCACTCTAGCATTGGGATGGCTGAGTTGTATGTGACACGACTCGAACCAGGGCCTAGTTATGTTGAGTGGCTTAACCCCAACCTGGACCAGAGACCACCCACAATACCCCACCAAAATCTCCCCATAACCCATATGAGATAAGTTACAAACTTATATAAATATAACTCAAAACAAAATGGAACAATCATAAATCAAATTTAATCCAACTGTGTCAGCCCCAATACAAAAACCAATGCCAAGGCTGACACCAATACCGACACCGCCCATACTAACCCATAGTAGTCCCATAAAGTCTCTATCCAAAAATAAAACAATATCCGATCGGGACATGCCCCCGATCATAGTCAAAGCGTAAGTCTATTAAATGACCAAAGTATGTAAAGACATCTAAGACATAAAATGGAGCCTTTAGGAGTACGGAAGCTTATCGCTTTAATCCAACACAAGATGATCGGGAATCCGATCACTGAGCAGGAGGATTAGAACAATTGGTTCCTGCACCGCGTAGGGATACAACACCCAAAGATGGTTTAGAAAGTGAATACTAGCATTCACTCAGGATAAGGATAAAATAATTACAACATTTAAAAACAAATAAACAACCATATGCATTCACAACCATACATATATATATAATTCATGCCGGGAAAGGAAATCGGGTTTAGTATGTCTTTAAAACCATTAACCTGGGTATGTGAAGATTAACTATCCTAGAACCAACCATGTGATATATGGTTCAGTGTTACCTCCTGGATGGACCATAGCGCGTATAACTGCACGAACCGGAGATACCATAGGGATAGGGGATTCCTGTGCACCCTTCGACCTCCGTGATATATATATACAAGTATAACTTAGGTGATTTTCGTATGCCCCATAAGTGTATGGTCGCTATTACCAATCCTCATGCAGGCAAACATGAGTTTTCAGTGTTTGTCCATTGGACTAACACCATCATGGTCAGCTATCACACCCCAACATTATTGCCTAATTAAAACCATTAGCACAGAACCAAACCATAAATTCCATTTATTATTAACCAAGGCTATAAGAAGTGGTATCGTCATACCGACTATCCCTTGCAAGCAATGTCCTTAGCCAACCTTTTTAATAAAAAGGGATTCCCATATACCCATAGACTCTATTATTATTAAGTTTACTTTAGGAATTCCCATGTACCTCACAAGTAGTTCATTATTATGTTTGCTTGGGGGATTCCCATGTACCCCACACGCTTTTAAAGATTTTTCATGTTATTAAATATAATTTTAATAAAATGATAGTGCAATGATTGGGTACTGATGAAATAAAGGTTGGATTTGCCAGGAAGTGTTATAAGTAATATACTGGCTCGTGATTGGCTTTAGACTTCCCAGATCTTATTATAAGGTTGTTGTTCTGCAGTTATAATTTTCACAAATTCAGATTTTAAGCCTAGGATTTTAAGAGTAAGAATTTATAAAAATCGATATGATTAGTTTTCTCTCCTCTTGTGGACTTCATACTTCAATAAATTGGGCTCGATCTAAAGCTATTTGAAAGGGTAAAGCTAAAATTTAATTCATTTGATTTTAGGTTTCTTCATGGGTCTTATTTTAAGGCAAATTGAGGATTTCTTTGAGTCTTTTTAAAGTGTCTATGTGTTAGTTGTGTGTAATTTGAGTAATGAGCGCTTTCCACTTACTATATTTAAGAGATAATTTGGGTTGATATCTATTATTTTTTGAGATACGAAATATTTGCTGAAAGATTATTAATTGATTATTGTTTGAGAGTTGAAGTTGCATCCCTATATATTATCATGCAATGCATTTCATATGAGATTGTATTGCATCCCTACACAATATTTGTGTATATTAGGTTCAGTGAGCACTCCTGCACATATTATGTATAGGATTGGAGTGCACACCTACTCAATACATGGATCTTGTGAGTCCTTGATGGGTCCCGACCTAGAAGCCATTTCTCAGTGGGTGTGTAAATGCATATGCATTATAATTTCATCCATTCATTACATAGTTCTAGTTGAGTATGATCAAATTGCTATGTTACACTATTTGATGAGTACTTAGATGTATTTCACCTATTTGTGTTGTATTTTAGGTTTTCATTCTTGGATGGTGTATTTATATTTCTATAATTTTCTCGATTGGGTCACTCTACTTAATTGGGTTGATACACCCAAGAACTTGGCCTTGCAAAAAATTTTAAGTTTTGGACATTTTGTCCATGATATGACTCAGGGTACTAGTCGTACCCTTGGATACGACTTAATCACCCATCACTCCTATCCTAGGTAGTGTGGTAGGGGATACCCACTATCTAAGATATAATTTATCCTTCCCATGGTCATACCATTGGGTATCAGTCTTACTATGCCAAGTCGTTTAAAGTCTTAGGTATTGTCATAATGACACTGTCTTGGGTACGGGTCTGGGTACGATTTGGGGTACCATTTCTACCCTTGGGTATGAATCATATGTGTATGGTCATACCTTGGTCAGTGTAGTGGTCCTTGGTGAGGCCTACGATATGAGTTGGGTTACTACTCATACGCTAGGGTACAGTATGATGAGGGAGTCGTACCTTTCTACGGGTTGGGTTTTCATCTTTTAAGCTGAGGGCTTTATGGCTATTTCCCACCCAAAAACCCTTAAGTCCCCTCACTATATAATTCATATTATCCTTTCATAACAATTATTTGGTGGGTCAAACATACCAAAACACTCTCTAAGTTACTCTTGAAGTTTGGAGGTTAGGGTTTCTCAACTGTTCCTCTAGAGGCAAGAAGGGTGTCAAGTCCTTTCTGTGAATCATCCTGTATAAGGCATGCATCTCTTTCATCATTATTAGTTCAAAATATCATGTTTTAAAAAATTATTCTATCGTGTAAATTGTGGTTTTGAAATCAAATTTGAAGGTTTTGAAGTATAGTGCTGGGTATTGTTTACTCTTGTTTTAACTTATGTTTATATATTTTTTTGGTGATAGTTTGCACATTTGGTTTCTTGTTTATTGTGGTAAGAAATGGGTCAGGAGAAACCCTAAGTTTGATGATTTCTACTTTGGGTTTGGTGTTGATAAAAGCGTTCCCTTAAGATATTTGTGAAAATGTCTAAAAGAATAAACTAGTCACATGTTAATGGTATATTGAACTATGATATTGGTCTAGTAAATATGAATGTGATAAAATATTGATATATGAATATGAATTCTTGGTAAGTGTTTGGTAAAGGCCATGTTGTCTATGTAATAAGCTAATGAATTTCCTTGGTAGTTGGTTGGCTGGATGGGTTATAGCCCCTAAACATGAACTTGAATCGTGTGTGAACTAAAGTGTGGTATAAGATTGATAATGAGGAATGAATGGTTTGTAAGGGTCTGGATGACCATAAGTTGAATTGAATGATGAATTAAATTGAGGCATTGGCCTATTAATGTGTTTGATAGATAGAGTGGTTCCATGAAGACCTTGTGGTCACTTATGAAGTTGTTTTGGTTAAATGAGTTAGAGTCCCTATGTGTTGAATTTAATGGGCATTAATATATGTGTAAAAGGGGTTAGGTTCCAAATGTCTACTAGTAATGATTATGTCGGTTTGTCGTTTATGTACACTTACCATGTAAGGTGTGTCAATTTTGGTTCGAGTCCACTTACCCTATTAAATGTGTTGGTTTATGGTCTGGGTCCACTTACTATATGAGATTTGCCAATTTATGGTTCGAGTCCACTTACCCTATAAGATGTGCCGATTTGTGGTTCGGGTCTACTCACCATGTAAGATGTATTGGTTTATAGTTTGGGTCAACTTACCATATAAAATATGATATCTTGAGGTTTGGGTCCTCTTGTCTAATGTAATGTAGAAGTTCGATGTTCTAAATTATAAGGGTGGAAGTCCTTCACTCCGTGTCTTATGAATGAATGCTTTAAGAACGAATGTTATGACTTGTTCTATGATTTGGCATACTATAAACTATATATATATATATTCATCTTCATATATGTCTATACTATTGTAAACGTGATTGTGTGTCATGGTTTGACTTAGATTTGAACAAAATGCAATATTTTATCCTTATCCTTGAGTTACATGCTAGTGCTCTAACCACTAACCATCTCTAAACACTATGTTCCCATGCGATATATTCGCCAGAGCTTATTCTTCTTTTCCTGTGCAATGGCCAGGTATTCGGGTGGTTCCTGTGTTGCTATTGAAGTGGTGATCTTTCATTTTTCAGAAGGCATACATTTTACAGTGTCTTATTTTTTATCATAGACGTATTTAGACTTGATGTTGGCTGTTGTCGGGGGCATGTCCCGACATGTTTTTTGATATCCAATTTGTAGAGGCTTTTTGGATGACTGTATACATGGGTATATTAGGTTAATTTATTGATGTAAATGGCTTGATTAGACTCTTCTTTTTCTATGATCATTGGTATTATTTTTGCTGCTTTATTGGTGTTCAGAGTTTATCTGACACTTATGGTCGAAAGTGATGGTTAGGTTCTGTTAAGGGGGCAATATTCGATCCTACTTGGGCTTGAGACTACATATACGATATGGCCCAGTTTTGGGTCGTGTTAAGTTGGTATCATAGCCTAGGTTCAAGATTAGTTGGGAGTGCACAAAGTCATGTCAAGTAGAGTTTTTTTTATGGGTCTGTAGCGTGCCACACTTATAAGAGAGGGACTATGAGACATTTAGGAATATTTCCCTTTATTGTGTTTCAATCTCGACCTATAGAGTCTAAGGTCTTGGATTCTTCTGATTTCTATTTGCTGATCTTTCAGATCCTACCTCTAAGGAGATCTGATACTTAGGTAAACCCTTCTGTCCTGATTTAGGGCCGTATGAATGGAGCTCATCCAACTTTCAGGGTCCAGACCCGGGCTAGTGATGTAGTGTCTGACCATCCTCACAAAATCCCACTAGTCCCTACTAACCCTACTTATAAGAGTGACACTTCTCCTCCATCACCTCAAGGGGATGCTACTAATGCTGAGATCCGTTGTTCTATTACTCTATTTACTCAATTAGTAGCTTCTCAGTTTGGGCGTGGTGTTCCTTTTGCTCCATCCTCCGAGGCCACAAAGGTTGGACAATTCATGAGGTTGTACACTCCTTTGTTTATGGGTGTGAAGGTTGAGGAAGATCCTCAAAGTTTCATTAATGAAATGGAGAAGATCTTCCAAATTATGCATGCGTCGGAAGTTGAAGGTGTTGAGTTTTCTTCCTATTAATTATAAGTTGTGGCGTACCAATGGTACGAAGAGTGGGATATGTCTATAGGTGTGGGTGCCAGTACTTCCATGTGGGGAGGTTTTATTATACCTTCTTTGACCGCTTCTTTCCTCAAGAGCTGAGGAAAGAGAAAGCAGAAGAGTTTGCAAATTTAAGACAAGGTAGGATGTCCGTCAAGGAGTATGCTTTGAGGTTCCATCAGTTGTCTAGGTATGCCTCTGAGATGATTTCTAGTTTGAGAGCTAGGATGCATAAATTTATTTTGGGACTGTCTCTCGAATTGGTCTTTGAGAGTAAGGCGTCTTTGTTGATCAACGACATAAACATCTTTAGTTTAGTTGTGTATACGTAATAAGTGGAGAAAGAGAAAAAGAAACAAGGTGAGATTAGTAAGATGCGAGGTAACAGGTATCAATTTTCTAAGGTGAGTAGAGGCCAACAATCTAGTTATAAGTTGTCCAAGAGGAAGAATTGGTTAAGTGGTGATTCTCAGGCCAGTGGGCTCAATTAGATCTAACCTATCCTCCTTGTAGATTCTGTGGTTAGCATCATCATGGTAAGTGTGAGAAGGGGAAGAACATGTGTTTTAGATGTGGTCAGATTTGGCACATGTAGCGAGAGTGCCATTCTCGAGTGGCTACTTGGGTTGACAGGGCCCCTATTTCTACCTCATCTACTCCTGTATTGGCCAGAATCGGTTATATGCACTTTTTACCCGCCAGGAGTCTGAGGCATCTTTAGATGTTATTGCGGGTATGTTGAAACTCTTTTTCTATGATGTGTATGCTTTACTTGGTATGAGGTGTGTCTCTCTTACGTGTGACCTCATTTGTGATTGTGTATTTTATTTTGGTTCTAAGTTATTTTGGAATCCTTTCTATTTCTACTCCAGTAAGAGACTTTGTGGTTGTAAGGAGTGTGTGATAGTTGTTGGTAAAGGAATGTTTTTTATTTGATTAGAGGTGGATATGGTTAATTTTGATGTTATTTTGGGAATAAATTAGTTGTATTCGTGCTATGCGTCCTTAGATTGTTGGACCCATAAGGTTATGCTTAAAATTCCCTAATGAGCCAATCATTGTATGTGAAGGGGGTCCCTTAGAGACTAAGAAGAGGTTTATCTCTTATCTTAGATCCCGAAGGATGATCTCTAAAGGGTTTTTGTATTATTTGGTTAGAGTTAAAGACTCTAACTCGGGAGATATTCTCTAGAGTCCATTTTCATGGTTAGTGAATATTCTGAAGATTCTCATTGATGACCTTTCTAGTACCCTAGTGGGGAGATTGAGCGGTTGGTTGGTCTTGTCTTGCACACTTCTCCAAATTACTATTTCTTCTTTATAGAATGGTTCCAATGAAGTAATTTTATTTTTGCATGCATAAGAGGGATGGTTTTCCCTGGGAAAGTATAAGTTGAATTGGACTTACCCTCTAGGATTAGTCCTATTAATCCGATGAACCAAGTCTCTGTGTTGAGAAGGTGTATAAGTAATCATTCATTGGTTGTTTCCTTAGAGAATATTGGTATTTTGGACTCTTTGTCCTCTGAGGAGGTCTCAATAAGGATCTTGGATTGGCAAGTTTGCCAGTCATGAATGAAAGAGGTGTCTTCGATGAAGGTTATATGGAGGAACCAAAAGTTCGAGGAAGCTACTTTGGAGGTGGAAGAGGACATCAAGTCCAAGTATCCGCATTTTTCCTCCATCCCAAAAACTTGTGCTTGAGACATGTGTTGGTGTTCTTGACTTGAGTTATGTCTTTGTTAGGCAAGGGGGTTCAATTCCCTAAATTTTAAAATGAACGAGTATCTTTGATGGACAATGGGTTGAGTCCCAAAGTCAATGCAACGAATGGTTGGTCGATGGTGATCTTGGCATGTGCCTTGACCTTGTTGTGTGCCTTTATTTTCCAATTTGATAAAAGTGGGTTAAATTGATGTGTGATAATGTGTTAACTTGTGATCGTGCTTGCCTTACCTATCAGTAGAGGATGAATGATCCTAAGTAGGGGGGAATAAAACACCCAAGACCTTGGCCTTGCAAAATTTTTTGAGTTATGAGCATTCTATCCATGATACAACTTAGGGTACTAGTCGCAGCCTTGGATAAAACTTAGTGACCTCTCACTCGTATCCTAGGCAGTATGGTAGGGGTTACACACAGTCTAAGATACGGGTTAGCCTTCCAATGGTCGTACCTTTAGGTACGAGTCGTACCATGCCAAGTGTTATGAAGTCTTAGGTGTTGTCATGATAAAGTTTGGGGTACCATCCGTATCCTTTGGTACGATTCATGTGTGTGTGGTCATACCTTAGTCAATGTAGTGGTCCTTGGTAAGGCCTAGGGTACGACTTAGGGTACAACTCGTACCCTAGGGTTTAGTTTTGTGAGAAAGTTGTACCTTCCTGCAGGTTGGGTTTTTAGCTTTTAAGCTGAGGGCTTTATGGATATTTTCCACCCAAAATCCTTGAGTCCCCTCACTATATAAGTCGTCTTAGCCTCTCATAACACTTATTTGGTAGGCCAAACATACCAAATACGCTCTCTAACTCACTCATGAAAATTGGAGGCCAGGATTTCTCAAGTGTTCATCTAGAAGCAAGAAGGGTGTCAAGTCCTTTCTACAAATCATCTTGTATAAGGCATGTATCTCTTCCCTCATTGTTAGTTCAAAATATCATGTGTTTTAAACAATGATTTTGACTTTTAAATGGTAGTTTTGAAATAAAATGTTAAAGATTTTGAGGCATAGTGTTGGGTATTGTTTACTCTTGCTTTAACTTGTAAATATGTATGTTTTTGGTGATAGTTTGCACATGTGGGTGCTTGTTGATTGTTTTTTAACAAATGGGTAATGAGAAATCCTAAGTTTGATGATTTCTACTTTTATTTTGGTACTGATAAAAGTGTGCCCTCAAGGTGTTTTTGAAAATGTCTAAGAGAATTAACTAGTCATATTTTAATAGTATATTGAACTATGGTGTTGGTCTAGTGAATATGAATGAGATAAGATGTTGATATATGAATATGAATGCTTGGAAAGTTATTGGTAAAGGCCTTGTTATCCATGTAATAAGTTAATAAATGTCCTTGGCAGTTAGTTGGCTAGATGGGTTATAGCCCCTAAACATGAACTTGAATTGTGTGTGAACTAAAGTGTGGTATAAGATTGCTAATGAGGAATGACTGGCTTGTAAGGGTCTTGATGACGATAAGTTTAATTTAATGATGAATTAAATCAAGGCATTGGCCTATTAAAGTGTTTGATGGATTGAGTGGTTCCATGAAGACCTTATGGCCACTTATGATATTAATTTGGTTAAATAAGTTAGAGTTCCTATGTGTTGAATTGAATGAGCGTTAATATATGTGTAAAAGGGTTTAGAGTCCAAATATCAAATAGTAATGATTATGTTGGTTTGTGGCTTGGGTCCACTTATTATGTAAGGTATGTCGGTTTGTGGTTTAGGTCCACTTACTCTATAAGATGTGTTGGATTGTGGTTCGAGTCCACTTACCATGGTTTATGGTTCGGGTCCACTTACTATATGAGATGTGTCAGTTTTTGTTTTAGAACTACTTACCCTATAAGATATGTCAGCTTTTGGTTTGGGTCCACTCACCATGTAAGATGTGTTTGTTTGTTGTTTTGGTCTACTTACCATTTAAATATGTTGGTTTGAGGTCGGGTCTTCTTGTCTAATGTAACAGAGTAGTTCAATGTTCTAAATTATAAGGGTTGAATGGTAGAAGTCCTTCACTCCATGTCTTGTGAATGATTATTTTAAGAATGAATGTTATGACTTGTTCCATGATTTGGCATACTATATAACTATATGTATATGTATATGTATATGTATCTTCATATATGCCTATACTATTGTAAATATGATAGTGTATGATGGTTTGACATAGATTTGAACAAAATGAACTATTTTGTCCTTATCCTTGAGATACATGCTAGCGCTCCAACTGCTAATCGTTTCCGGATGCTATGTCCTCAAGTGATATATGGGCCAGAGCTTTTTTTTCTCTTTCTGCACAGTGAGAGGTGTTTGGGCAATTTGTGGATTGACATTGAAGTAGTGAGATTCCCCTTTTTCGAAAGGCATACATTTCATACTCTCTTATCTTTGGTCGTAGACATATTTAGACTTGATGTTGGCTATTGTCGGGGTCATGTCCCAACATATTTTTTGACATTAGATTTGTAGAGGCTTCGTGGATGACTATGGACTTCGGTATATTGGGCTAATATATTGAGGTAAATGGCTTTATTAGACTCTTCTTTTGCTATGATCATTGGTATTATTTTCGTATTTTTATATGTGTTCAGAGTTTATCCGACACTTGTGGTCAAAGGTGATAGTTAGATTTGGTTAATGGGGCGATCTCTGGTCATAGTTGGGCTTGAGATTTCCCATATGACATGCCTTAATTTCCGGTCATGTTATATTTGTTTATTGTATATATACAATTAGTTGTGGATTATTGACATGGTGTCTCTTGTCACCACTTTGAATTATCATCTGGCAACGATGCTTATTGGGTATAATATTTTACTAACCTTTGTTTTTTTATACACCTTTCATGCTAGTTTTATCTGGTGTTCCCCGAATAGAGATTCAACATTTATTTAGTGATTTCTTTCATTCTAGCAACTAATGATTTCAGATTCACCTAGTCTCTTCACTCTATCCTAGTCTTTCATATTTTACATATTCTAGACATTTGAGGACTATTTTACTATATTGACTTTCTTTAGAGGCTTGTATGAAGAGATAATTAGAGCATGTAGAAAGGGTAAGGAATGGGCCAAAGCTTATTACAGAGGTCATTGAAGGGCTAGAGCTAAAGTGGCCACTCAAGATCCTACCATGGTGATGTCCCATGGGTTTGAGGTTAATATAGATGATGATCAGGTTCCAACTGAAGAGATGGGTATTGGACAGGCTCCACTTGATCTTGTTGCTACCCCAGGTCTTCAGGATACATTGGTTCAAATGCTATATATTCTTTAAGATTTATCCTAGGGTAGTGGATTTGTCGGTACACTAAAGGTTTTTATACGAAATCGAGGACCAGACCTCCGATTAGTGGCCTTACCTCTCCTATTAGTGTCCAGCAGTTGAGCTAGTACCTATGTATGATTGTATGCCATTACTAAGAGAGGGAGCCACAGACAGAGTTAGGGTTGTTATGTCAAATAAGGAGAAAAATAGATTTGAGAGGTTTAAGAAAATGGATCTGCACAAGTTTAAAGGTGGATCAAATGAGGATGCCTATGAGTTTTTGGTTAGCTTTCACCAGAGACTCATGAATATGAGGCTAGTTGAGTCCAATGAGGTTATCTGCACGACATTGCAGATGAGGGATTCCACTAAGAAGTTGTGGCACTTATTTATTGAATCAGGAAAGTTGGTTCTCCATCAATGATATGGTGAAACTCCTTCGCTTTGGGCCTATGTAAATTTCTTGAGTCTTGAGATTTCTGGTCATCATACGACTCATCATACTAGGTGTATTGTGTAGGTAGTGGTCAGGTGACCCAATTGTAGGGTGTCTAATATTTGATGGTTGATTTTTTATCGTGGTTATGGGTTGGTAGTGACGAGTTATATGTTTATGATATAAGGGGTATAGTGTCCATCCATATATTATCCAGTGTGTAGCCTAGATGTTCTACTTAGGGTATGACTTGCAGGGTACTTGTCGTATGGTGATGGTATGAGTTAGGCTAAGGAATCGTATGTTGGACAGAGTGTGATGGCCAACTTTCTGATCAAGATACAAGTAAGGGGTACCACTCGTATGGTGTGGATACAAGTTGAGGGGTCCAATCGTACCCTCCCACATCTTTTTTATAGTTTAAGTTGGGGGTATTTTGGACATTTCCCCTAATAAATCATTTTGACCCCACGACATAAAACACCTTTGGAGGATTCCTTAACCTTTTATCCATGATCAAACACTCTCAAATCACTATCAAGCTCTTGGTTTTAAAAAGGCTAGGGTTTTATTTAAGGCAATCAATTAAGGCTCTAAAGGGGTGGTTTTTCTTCATCTTCCTTGTTGTCTAAGGCATATTACTCCTCCCTCATTGTTAGTTCAACTAAAACAGTGTGTTTTTGTGAATGATTTTCATGGTATTGTTTTGATAATGTTTGGGTTTTGAAATATATGTTGGGGTAGCTAGTTGTTCATGGTTGGATAGTGTTTTCCCATGTTTTTCTGATGGTTTTCCTATTATAATTATGGTTTGAGCATGTGGTTGCATGGGAATGGTGAATTGATGCATGGTTTTTAGTTTTGGAAATCATATGCCCTCAATATGATTGTGAAAATGTCTATAAGAATGCTTTTCTCACATTGTTTGACTATTTTTGAAACCTTGCATTGCATAATATGGTAATGGAACTTGAATTGGTTTGGTGGTTTTAATTTTTTTATAAAAACCTTGATGGCCATGGTTTTAGTTTAATTAGGAATCATGTGGGGTACATGGGAATCCCCTAAGACTTGGCTAATGACATTACCTGGAAGCAAAAGTTGGTATGATGATACCACTTTATAATGCCTTGATAATTGACTCTTGGAGTTGGTGGTTTGTTTATGTGCCAAATGTTTTAATTAGGCAACAATGGTTTGTTGTAATATCTAATCATGAAGGTGTGAGTCCGATTGACGGACATTGTAAACTCATGTTTGCCGACACGAGGGTTGGTCATGATGACCACATACTTGTGGGGTACACGGAAATCTCCCAAGTTATACTTGTATATATGTATCATGGAGGGCGAAGGGTACACAGGAATCCCTGGCCCCTATGATATCTTTGGTTCATGCAGCTACTAGCACTAGGTCCATTCAGGGGTTAACACTCTACCTATATAGCCCATTGGTGGATTATGACTGTAAAGCTACACAACCCAGGTTAAGGTTTTAAATGTAAGGTAAACCAATTTTACTTTCCCGATACGGTATACATACATATATTTATGTGATTGCATATGAGTATTTACTTTGGTATTGAATAATGGCATTATTTTAGTCTTAATCCTGAGTATATGCTAGCATTCAACTGCTAACCCATCTTCGAGAATTGTATCCCCATGAGATGCAGGAACCGACCGTACTTCTTATCCTGCTTAGTGATCTTGGATTTAGGGACAACTTTGTGTTTGGATGAAGTAGTGGGCATCCATACTCTTAAAGTCTCCATTTCATGCTATGGATTTCTTTTTAATCTTTTATTTCTTTCTTGGACTTTTGTTTTGGCTATGGCTTGGGGCATATTCCGACAGGATGTTCTTAGGTTTCAGCTAGAGGCTTTGTGTGATTACTATAGGCATAAATGGTGTCAATATTGGTGTCAGCCTTGGCATTGGTGTTTGTATTGGGGTTGACACCGATTGGATGCTTTGTTGGATGTTTGGATAGTTTTGGTTATGAATTTTTTTAGATGCCTTTCTATTTTAGTTGTTCTATGTTTTTATATGTCTGGAATTCATACGACATGGGTTGCAAGGCGGTTATGGTTGGGCCATAAGAAGGTTTCTTGATTATTCTTTTTAGGAGCAAGCCATAGTGGTCTCTGATCCTGATTGGGCTTTAGGCACCCAACACGACTATTCCCTAGTTTAGGTCATGTGATATTGGTATCAGAGCCCTAGGTTCATGGTCACTGGGAGTCCACAAAGACATATCAAGTAGAGTTATTTTAAGGTTTTGTAGCACACCACACTCATAAGGGAGAGGCTACAAGGCATTTAGGAATGTTTCTCTTTATTGTGATCTATTTTCAAGTTGTAGAGTCTAAGGTACTAACTTCTCCTCTAATTCTTGTTTGTTTGATTTTTAGATTATTCCTCCTCGATGATCTGAAGCTCACAAAAACTCCTTTATCTTACCTAAGTATAATGTTTATGGGTCCTGATCTACTTATAGGGTCTAGACCTGGTCTAGGGGTCTAGTTCCTGATTTCCCTCCTGGATTTCCACCGATTCCCTCCACTGCTCCTCTAGCTCCTAAGGCAAATGTGATGAATGTTGAGTTTAGTTATCCAATCCATATGTTGGCTCAGTTGGCTGTTTCTTAAGCTGTGCATGATGCATCTGTTACTCCATCTTTCGAGGCCACAAGGATTGGCTAGTTCATGAGGTTGAGCCCTTTGACCTTTATTGGTGTTAAGTTGGAGGAGGATCATCAAGGTTTTTTAAATGAAATGAAAAATATTTTCTAAGTTATTCATGCCACGAAGGTGGAGGGCGGGAGTTTTCCACCTACGAGCTGAAGGATGTGGCGTACCAATGGTACGAGGAATAAGATCAGTCAAGGGGTGACGATGCTAAGTCATCTCTGTGGGAGAACTTTTCTAATGCTTTTCTGGACCGCTTCTTTCCTCAGGAGTTAAGGGAAGCAATGGTGGAAGAGATTTTAAATCTAAAGCAAAGTAAGATGTTAGTCAAGTAGTATGCCTTGAAGTTTCACCACTTATCGCAGTATGCTCCGGAGATAGTTTCTAGTATGAGGGCGATAATGAGGAAGTTTTCTTTTGGGTTTTCCTGATACTCGTTATTAGAAAGTAATGATGCCTTATTGATCACAGACATGGACATCTCTAGGTTGGTTGTGTATATGCATTAGGTAGAGAAAGAAAAGAAGAAGCAATCTAAGACAAGGGAGAGACAAGGCAAGAAGTTTAGGTTCTCTGACCAGGATGGTGGCAAACAATGGAGTGACAGGGATGGTGGGAAGTGTCACAGGAAGAAGTGGGACAATTCTTGGTCTTACTTGATGGCTAGGGCTCCCTATCCAAAGCCATTAGGTGATAGGCGTTTCCAAGGTGGTGACAACTTCAAGGCACAGAGTGCCCAATCTCAGGCTAGTAGGGCCCAATTAGCTTCATCATATCCTCCCTACATGTTTTATGGTACGTTGCATTGGGGTTTCTATGATGAAGAGGGGAAAGGTGTTCAACTATGGTTAGCTAGGGCACATGCTTAGAAACTATCATATTGTTAAGGTTGCCTCTACGACAAACAAGGTTCCTATTTCTTCATCTTCAGCTCTGACACCAAAGGGTACACCATCTAGTTTTGGCACTAGTCGGGACCATCTCTATGGTCCCACTACCCGCCAGGAGTCTGAGTTATCACCTGATATCATGACTAGTATGTTAAAACTCTTTTCCCGAGATGTGTATTATTTACTTGATCTGGGGTCCACTCTCTCTTATGTGACCCCATTTGTGGTTATGCATTTTGATTTCGATCCCGAGTGTGTTTCGAACCCTTTTTCCATATCTACCCCAGTAAGGTGACTTAGTGATTGCTAGAAGAGTCTATAGGGTGTATATGTGGTATCTATTGGTAGCAAAGACACTGTGGTAGACCTATTTGAATTAGATATGGTGGATTTTGATGTTATATTTGCAATGGATTGGTTGCACTCATGCTATACTTCTCTAGACTGTTGGACTCGTAAGGTCATCTTTAAAATACCTAATGAACTGGTTATCAAGTGAGAGGGTTTTTCCCTAGCTCCTAAAGGGAAGTTCATATCATATCTTAGAGCTCGGAGATTAATCTCCAAGGGGTGTCTCTATCATTTAGTCCGAGTTAAATATTCTAACTCAATTGGTCCTTCTTTGCATTCTATACCGGTGGTGAATGAAATTCCTGAGGTCATCCTTAATAACATTCCTGGTGTTCCTCCTTATAGGGAGATTGAGTTTAGAATTGATCTTGTTCTGAATACTCTAACAATTTCTATTTCCCCATATAGAATTGCTCCAGCTGAGTTGAGGAGCTTAAGGAGCAACTTAAGGATCTTTTAGATAAAGGTTTCATCCATCCTAGTGTGTCTCCATGGGGTGAACGGATATCATTCGTATGTAAGAAAGATTGTTCCATTTGAATATGGATTAATTACCGGCAGTTGAATAAGGTGACGGTAAAGAATAAGTACCCTCTTTTAAGGATAGATGATTTTTTCAATCAGTTGCAGGGTGCTATGTTTTTCTCGAAATTTGATTTTCTATCTATGTATCATCACGTAAAGATTAGGGAGGTGGATATTCCTAAGATTGCTTTCCATACCCGGTATGGTCACTTTGAGTTTCTGGTTATGTCTTTCGGGTTGACCAATGCCCTTGCGACATTCGTGGATTTGAAGAATAGGGTCTTCCATTAGTTTTTGGATCTATTTTTTATTGTATTCATTGATAACATTTTGTTTTACTCTAAGATCAAGGTGGATCATGTGAATCACCATCTCATTGTATTACAGACCTTGAAAAAGCAAATATATGCAAAAATTTTGAAATGTGAATTCTAGTTGGACGCTGTCACTTTTCTGGGTCATATAATTTCTAGTGAAGGGATCATGGTGGATCACCAGAAAGTTGTAGTGGTTAAGAACTGGCCTAGACCCACGAATCCAACCGATATTTGAACTTTCTTTGGTTTAGCTAGTTACTATAGGAGGTTTGTGGTGAGTTTTTCAACTATAGCTGCCTCTTTGACTAAGTTGACTCAGAAGAAGGTAAACTTCCTGTAGTCTGATGCTTGTGAGGGGAGTTTCGAAAAGATGAAGGATAAGCTGACTTCGGCTCTAGTTTTGACTTTGCCTAAAGGAACTAATGGGTTTGTGATCTACTATGATGCAGACCGTGTGGGACTTGGTTGTGTTTTGATGCAGCATAGAAAGGTGATAGCTTATGCCTATATACAGTTAATGGTGCATGAGAGGAATTATTCAACTCATGACCTAAAATTTCTAACTATGGTGTTCGCATTGAAAATATAGCACCACTATATGTATGGAGTGCATGTGGATATCTTTTCTAATCATAAGAGCCTACAATATGTGTTTACTCAGAAAGAGCTTAACTTCAGGCAAAGGAGATGGCTTAAGATTCTCAAGGTTTATGACATGAGTCTTCCCTACTACCCAGGTAAAGCTAACGTGGTTGTTGATGCTCTTAACAGGTTATCTATGAGGAGTCTGGCTCATATGGAAAAGGGAAGTAGGAGTTGGTAAAGGACATTCACCATTTGGTTAACCTTAGAGTTCACCTCTCGAACTTCGAGGATGGTGGTGTGTTGGTGCAGAAAGTGGCGTGGTAGTCTCTTGGTGCTAAAATCAAGGAGAAACAAATGTTACATCATGTCTTGATTAGGATCAAGGGTAATGTAGGCGGGCATAAGGTGATGACATTTGAGATTAGTGGTGATGGTGTTTTGCGGTACCAAGGGAGGTTATGTGTTCCTAATGTAGATGGTTTACAAGAGAAGATCTTGGTTGAGGCGCATAAGTCGCGCTATGTTGTTCATCCTGGTTCGATGAAAATATATCTTGACCTCAAGTAGATGTATTGGTGGAATAATTTGAAAAGGGATGTGGCTAATTTTGTGGCCAAGTGCATGGTGTGCCAACAAGTTAAAGTTGAGAACATGAGGCCTGGAGGATTGTTTCAAGAAATTGAGAGACCTGAATGGAAGTGCAAAGTGATCAACATGGATTTCGTTACCGGTCTCCCTCGATATTGAAATCAATTTGATTTGGTTTGGGTCATTATGGATAGGATGACAAAGTTGGCTCATTTATTGTCAGTGAGGACTAACTTCTCGGCTGAGAATTATGCGAGGTTGTACCTCCAAGAGATTGTGAAGTTGCATGGGGTACCTATTTCTATCATCTCCAATCGTGGTACGCAGTTTTCATCTAACTTTTGATGGTCATTCCAGAAAGGGTTGGGGAATAAGGTAAGTCCGAGTACTACTTTCCACTCACATTCGGATGGGCAAGCAGAAAGGACAATTCAGACGTTGGAGGATATGCTTCTTGCTTGCGTGTTTGACTATGAGGGTAGTTGGGTTGAGGATTTGCCTATTATAGAGTTTGCCAATAATAATAGCTACCACTCTAGCATTAGGATGGCTCCGTTTGAGGCGTTGTATGTGACACGATCCGAACCAGGGCCTAGTCATGTCGGGTGGCTCAAGCCCAACCTGGACCAGAGACTACCCACAATACCCTACCATAATCTCCCAATATCCCATATCAGATAAGTTCCAAACTTATATAAATATAATTCAAAACAAAATGGAACAATCATAAATCAAATTTAATCTAACTCCAATACCAAAACCAATGCAAGGATGACATTAATACCGACACTGCCCATACTAACCCATAGCAGTCCCATAAAGTCACTATCCAAAAATAATACAATATCCAATTGGGACATGCCCCCGACCATAGACAAAACATAAGTCTATTAAATGACAAAAGTATGTAAAGACATCCATGACATGAAATGGTGCCTTTAGGAGTATGGAAGCTTACCACTTCAATCCAACACAAGATGATCCCGAATCCAATCACTGAGTAGGAGGAGTAGAACAATTAGTTCCTGCATCGCATAGGGAAACAACGCCCAAAGACAGTTTGTCAAGTGAACGCTAGGATGCACTTAGGATAAGGATAAAATAATACAAACCTTTAAAAACAAGTAAACAACCATATGCATTCACAACCATACATATATATATAATTTGTGCCGGGAAAGGTAACCGGGTTTAGTATGTGTTTAAAAACATTAACCTAGGTATGTGAAGATTAACCATCCTAGAACCAACCATGCGAATTGGTTCAGTGTTACCTCCAGGATGGGCCACTGCGTATAGCCGCACGAACTGGAGATACCATAGGGGTAGGGGATTCCCGTGCACCCTTCGCCTTTCATGATATATATATACAAGTATAACTTAGGCGATTCCCATGTACCCCATAAGTGTATGGTCTCTATGACCAATCCTTATGCTGGCAAACATAAGTTTCCAGTGTTTGTCCATTAGACTCACACTGTCACGGTTAGCTATCACACCCCAACATTATTGCCTAATTAAAACCATTAGCACACAACCAAATCACAAATTTCATTTATTATTAACCAAGGCTATAAGAAGTGGTTTCTTCATACCGACTATCGCTTGTAAACAATGTCCTTAGCCAACCATTTTAATGAAAAAGGATTCCCATGTACCCATAGACTCCATTATTATTAAGTTTACTTGGGGGATTCCCGTATACCCCATAAGTTGTTCATTATTATGTTTGCTTGGGGGATTCCCATGTACCCCACAAGACTTTCAATTAAACCATAACCATGACCACCAAGAACTTACCATTTTACTGTTTAAAACAATCCAAATGAATTAGTGTTTCATTACCACTTTATACGACATAAAGTTTTCAATAAAAGTTCAATAATGTAACAAAAGAATTCTCACAGGAATTTTATCAAACATGTTGATGGCATATAGTTTTCAAAAGCAAAACCAAGTACCAATTGACCATTCCTATGCAACCACATGTTCAAACCACCATTACAACATGAAAACTACAAGTAAAAATATAGGAAAATCATAACCAACCATTTATAACCAAAATCCCAAATATATAATTCAAAACCCAAAATCATACCACAATTATGCCATGAAAACCATACATTAAATCATGCCTTTAGTTGAACTAACAATGAGGGAGGAATAACATGCCTTAGATTACAAAGAAAACCCTATCCTAAATTGAACACCTTTAAGGAAGCCCAAGCCTTTGTTCAACCCAAGAGTTTGAGAGAGCTTAGAGTGAGTTTGTGGGTGTTAAAGATTAGAATAATAGGGTAAATGACGTCCGAATAGTGTTTTAAGTCTTTCGGTCATAAGAGGTTAAGAGGGAAAATATCCAAAATACCTCTAACTTAAAATGTATAAAATTCCCGCAGAAGGGTATGACCGCCCCATCCCCAAACTGTACCATACTAAATGAGTGGTACCCATCACTCGTACCCTAGGCCTCACCTTGGACCCCAAAACTGTCCAATAGACGACCACCAAGGCCAACTCATATCCAACCATACGGCAAGTACCCTAGAATCGTACCTTAGGTAGAATAGAATCACCTAGGCTAAACATAGGGCATCATACAATTGACATCAAACCACTAGTACCCTAACATACGACTAGTATGATCCATTCATACCTTTGACAGAAACCGTAAAGCCACTCTGCTAAACATACTACCAAGACCTCCTAAACTGTACCCTATCATATAATAAGTAGCCTAAGTCGTATGATGTCCAGAAGACTTAAAATGTAGGAAATTTCAAAGGACCAGAACCCAGGGTGTTTCAATTCTCCCCTACTTAGATCATTTTTCCCCAAAAGATGGACAGGGAGTATAAGCACGATTTACACCCCAATACTTTCATTCCGACCTTTAACTAAGTTAGAAAACAAAGATGTGATTAAGAACACATACCTTCTACATGAATTTCTAGAGCAGGAAACAGGAATGGATACTTGGACTTAATGTCCTCTTCTATCTACCACATATCCACTTCTACCTTATGGTTCCCCCATAGAACCTTAACCGAAGCTAAATCCTTGGTCCACAACCGACGAACTTGATGATCCAAGATCTCATCCAGGATTTCTTCATAATACAGAGCATCCAAAATACCTAATCCTTCCAAAGGAACAACCGATGAAGGATCACCTACACACTTTCTCAACATAGAGACATGAAACACCGGATGAATGGAGCTCTAACTAGAAGGAAACTACAACTCATAAGAAACATTGCAAACTCTCCTCAAGATAATATACGGACCAATATATCGATGACTGAGCTTCTCTCTCTTCCCAAACCGTATCACTCCTTTCATGGGAGATACCCTTAGGAATACCCTATCCCCAACCTTAAACTCTAAGTCCCTTTGCCTTACATCTACATAGGACTTTTTGTGAATTTGGGCAGCCTTAAGCCTATCCCGAATCACTTTCACCTTCTCCATAGTCTGGTAGACCAAGTATGGGAAAAACATATTTGCCTCACCAAGCTCAAATCATCCAATAGAAGATCTATACCTCTTACCATACAATACCTTAAAAGGGGCCATCCCAAAACTAGAATGGTAACTATTATTGTAAGCAAACTCTACAAAAGGCAAATGCCCAACCCAACTAACACCATAGTTAATCACCCACAGATGAAGCATATCCTCCAGTGTCTGAATAGTCCTCTCTGCTTGCCCATCTGTCTCTGGGTGAAAAGCAGTACTCAAACTAACCTTAGTCTACAACCCTTTCTGAAACGACTACCAAAAGTGAGGTAAAAACTGCGTCCCACAATCAAAGATGATAAAAATAGGTACCCCATGCAGTTTCACAATCTCTTGGAGTTACAACCTCGTATAATCCTCAACCAAAAAGTTAGTCCTCACTGGAAACTAGTGAGCTGACTTTGTCATTCTATCCATGCTGACCCAAACCAAATCAAACTGAGTACGAAGCTGAGGAAGATCGGTAACAAAATCTATGTTGATCACTTCCTACTTTCTTTTGGGCAACTCAAATTCTAGATACAATCCTCCGGGCCTCATGTGCTCAAATTTTATCTTTTGACATACCATACACTTGGCCACAAAATTAGCCACATCCCTATTCATACCATTCCACCAATACATATCCTTGAGGTCATGATATATTTTTGTCAAACCAGGATGAACAACATAGCGTGACTCATGTGACTCAACTAATATCCTTTCTCGCAACCCATTGAAGTTAGGAATATACAACCTCCCTTTCTACCACAAGGTACCATAACCACTAATCTTAAAGTGCATCACATTCTGCACATGAACATCATCCTTGATCCTTAATAAGATAAGATCTAACATTTGTTTCTTATTGATCTCTGCACCAAGAGACGACTGCGCCACCTTTTGAACGAATACACCACTATTCTCACAGTCCAAGAGGCGAACTATAAGGTTACCCAAATGGTGAATATCCTTCACTAACTGCCACTTCTCCTTTTACACATAAGTTAAACTCCTCATGGACATTATGCTAAGAGCATAAGCAACAATGTTAGCTTTAACTGGGATATAGTAAAGACTCATCTCATAGTCCTTGAGAAGCTTAAGCTATCTCCGTTACCTGAGGTTAAACTCTCTCTGAGTGAACACATAATGGAAGATTTTATGATCTAAGAAGATATCCATGTGCACCCCATACTAATAGTACCGCCAAATTTTCAATGCATACACTACAACTAACAGATCCAAGTCATGATAAGGATAGTTCCTCTTATGCACCCTCAACTTCTTAGAAGCATAGGCTTTCACCTTGCCATATTGCATCAAAACACAACTAAGTCCCACCCAAGATGCATCACAGCACACCACAAACCCTTTAGTACCTTCTAACAAAGTCAAAACTGGAGCCAAAATTATCTTATCTTTCAGTTTATTAAACTTCTCTAACAAGCATCCGACCACAAGAAATTTACCTTCTTTTCAGTTAACCTAGTCAACGGGGAAGCTATAAAAGATAAACTATCCCCAAACCTCCTATAGTAACCAGCAAAACCCAAGAAGCTCCAATTATCAATTGGAGTTGTGGATCTAGGCCACCTTTTAACCACCGTAACCTTTTGTGGGTCCATCATGATCCCCTTACTAGAAATAATATGACCTTGAAAAGTGACAACCTTCAACCGAAATTCACATTTTGAGAATTTGGTGTACAACTGTTGCTCGTTCACGGTCTGAAAACAACATGGAGGTGATTAACATGATCCACCTCACTCTTACAATACACCAAAATGTCATCTATGAACACAATGACAAACAGATCTCAAAACTGATGGAAGACCCTATTCATCAAATCCATGAATGTTGCCAAGGCATTGATCAAACCAAAAGACATAACCAGAAACTCAAAGTGCCCATATCGAGTGCAGAAAGTAGTCTTATGGATATCCACCCCTAATTTTAAGCTAATTATACCCAAATCGAAGATAAATCTTAGAAAAGAATTTAGCACCTTACAAATGATCAAACAAGTCATCTATCCTTGGAAGAGGATAATTGTTCTTAACCGTTACCTAATTTAATTAGTGATAGTCAAAATAGATCTGAAGGGAACCATCCTTATTATGCACGAATAACACTGGCAAAACTCACAAGGACATACTAGGATAGAAGAAACCCTTTTCCAAAATATCCTTGGTTGCTCCTTAAGCTTCTTCAACTCAGTTAGAGACATTTTGTAAGGGGGAATAGAAATTAGACCATTGTTCGAAACAAGATCAATCCCAAACTTAATTTCCATATCTGGAGGAACACTAGGAAGGTAATCAGGAAAGACCGTAGGAAATTCATTCACCACCGGAACAGAATGCAAAGAAGGACCATTCGAGTTGGAATCTTTAACCCAGACCAAATGATAGAGACACACTTTGAAGATAAATCTATGATCTCTAAGATATGATATAAACATTCCCTTAGGAGCTAAGGAACCACACTCCCGTTCAATAATTGGCTCACCAAAGAACCTAGAGACAACTTTACAGTTCTAATAGTCTAAGGATACATAGCACGAGTGTAACTAATCCATACCCAGAATAAAATAAAAATCCATCATATATAATTCATACAAATCCCCCAAAGTCTCCATACTGCCTACAGAAACAACACACCCCCTATAGACTCTTTTAACAACTATAGAGACACCTACCGGGGTTGAAACATAAAAAGGGTCTGAAAAAACCTTGGGACCAAAGCCAAAATACATAGACACAAATTAGGTAACATAAGAGAGAGTGGACCTCAGATCGAGTAAACAAAATACAACACTAGAGAAAAGTTTCAACATACCAGTCACAACATCAAGTGATGCCTTAGATTCTTGCCGAGTAGTGAGTGCATATAGATGGTTCCCACTAGTGCCAGAACTAGATGGTGCACCTTTTGGTATCGAAGTTAATGATGAAGTAATTGGAATGTTATTCACCCCCGAAGCAACCTTACCAACTGGATAGTTTCTAAGCATATGGACAGGCTGACCATATTTGAAGTACCTTTCCTTTCCCTCATCATAAAAACCTCAATGCAACCAACTATAAAACCTATAAGGAGGACACAATGAAGCCAAATGAGCCCTACTATCATGAGATTAGGCACCCTATACCCTAAAGTTATCGCCACCCTACTGAAGCCTATCTCCCAATGTCTTTGGGTAGGAAGTATTAGCTGTGGAAAAAGAGCCAGAACTCCCCTAATTCATCTTTGGCCACTTACAATCATCTTTACCACTTTGCTCTTGGCCAACACCCTTCTTAGAGAACCTAAACTTTTTACCTTGCCTCTTCTCTATCTCAGCCTGTTTTATCCTTTTCTCCATCACCTATTGCATATGAACAACCAACCTAGAGATATCCATGTCCTTGATTAGCAAGGAAGTCTTACTCTCAAGGATTAGCTCATGAGACAGTCCTACAGAAAACTTTCTTATTCGAGCTCTCATCTCTAGAGCATACCGAGACAATTGATGAAACTTCAAGGTATACTTCTTGACCGATATTTTCTCTTATTTCAGATTAAAAATTCCTCTTATTTTGCTTCCCTCAACTCTTGATGAAAGAAGCGGTCCAGAAATGCATTAGATAAAGTCTTTTACAGAGATGACTCCTCAACATCACCCCTTGCCCTATCTCATTCCTCATACCATTGGTACGCCATATCCTTCAGCTGGTTGGAAGCAAACTCACCCCTTCCACATTTATTGCATTCAAAACCCTGAAAATCCTTTTTATCTCATCCAAATTACCTTTAGGATCCTCTTTCACCTTAACACTAGTAAAATTCTGAGGACTTAACCTCAGGAACTTGCCACTGAAGACGGAGTAGAAAATGCACCATGCTCATCCTGAGGAGCTACCAACTGAGCAATCATATGAATCGACAGATAATACCCTGCATTTATCATGTCGGCCTGAGGAGGAATATAGGGAATCGATAGAACTACAAAAACATCAAGTACTGTGCATCTAGAATGTGTATAGATCCCTTGAGCAGAGTACATCCCATCAACATTGTCCCCAGTTAGGATAGAGGAGTTTTCATGTGTATCAGATCATCGAGGCATGATCTAAAAAGCAAACAAATAGGAATTAGAGAAAATTTCAGGACCTGAGAATCTACAACTTAAAATCAGAACACAAGAAAGAGAAATATTCCTAAATGCCTTGTAGCCTCTCCCTTATGAGTGTGGTGCGCTACACACTCTTAAAAGAGACTCTACTCGACACAACTTTGTGGACTCCTAATTGATTATGAACCTAGGGCTCTAATACAAATTTGACATGAATGAACCAGGGCCTAGTCGTGTCAGGTGCCTCAAGCCTAACCTAGATTGGAGACCACCCCCAATACCCCACCATAATCTTTCTATAGCCCATATCAGATGAGTTCCAAACATATATATATAATCCAAAATAAAATGGAACAATCATAAATTAAATACAATTCAACGGTGTCTGCCCCAATACTAATGCCAATACCAAGGCTGACACCAATACCGACACCACACATACAAACCTATAGTAGTCCCACAAAGCCACTATCCAAAAGTAAAATAATATATAGTTAGGACATGCCCCCGACAATAGACAAAACAAAAATCTATGAAATGACTAAATTATGTAAAGTCATCTATGCCATAAAATAGAGCCTTTTGGAGTATGGAAGCTTACTACATCAATCCAACACAAGCTTAACCCCAATCTAATCATTAAGTAGGAGGAGTAGAACAGCCGCTTCTCACATCGTGTAGAGATACTAAACCTGAAGATGGGTTAGCGGGTGAATGCTAGCATGCACTTAGGATAAATATAAAATAATGTAAACCGTTAAAAATAAGTAAACAATCATATGTACTCACAGCTGTACATATATATATATATATAATTTGTGCTGGGAAAGGGAACCAACTTTAACATGCCTTTAAAACCATTCACCTAGGTATGCAAAGCTTAACAGTCTTAGAACCACCCATGAGCTATATGGGTCCAGTGTTAACCCCTGGATGGGCCCCAATACGCGTAGCTGCACAAACTAAAGATACCATAGGTGTAAGGGATTCCCATGTACCCTTAGATTTCGTTATTATTAAGTTTATTTATGGTATTCTTGTGTACCCCACAAGTAGTTCATTATTATGTTTGTTTGGGGGATTCTCATGTACCCCACAAGGCTTTAAATTAAACCATAACCATGACCATCAAGACCTTAACATTTAACCATTTAAAACCATCCAAACCAATTAGGGTTCTATTACTACTTTATACCATGAAAGTTTTCAATAAAAGTTCAACATTGTAACAAAAGCATCCACATAGGTATTTTATAAAATATGTTGAGGGCATCTAGTTTCCAAAACCAAAACCAAGTACCAACTGATCATTTCCATGCAACCACATGTTCCAACCACCATTACAACATGAAAACCGTAAGTAAAAATATAGGAAAACCATAACCAACCATTTATAACCCAAACCCCCAACATACAATTCAAAACCCAAAACCGTACCACAACTATGCCATGAAAACCATACATTAAATAATGCCTTTAGTTTAACTAACAATGAGGGAGGAGTAACATGCCTTAGATTATAAAGAAAACCCTTGCCTGGATTGACCACTTTAAAGAAAACCCTAGTTTTTGCTTAACCCAAGAGCTTGAGAGAGTTCTTAGGTGTTTAAGATTAGAATAATACGGTAAATAAAGTCCTAATGGTGTTTTAAGTCATGGGGTCATAAGACGTTAAGAGGGAAAATATCCAGAATACCCCCAACTTAAACTATATAAAATTCCCATAGGAGGGTACGACTACCTCCCTCCCAAATTATGCCATACCATACGAGTGTTACCCACCACTTATACCCTAGGCCTCACCTTAGACCCTAACACTGTCCAACATACAACCACCAAGGTCAACTCGTATCCAACCATACAACAAGTACCTTAGAATCGTACCTTAGGCAGAATATAATCACCTAGGCTTAACATAGGGCATTATATGATTGACATTATACCACTAGTACCCTAATATACAACTAGTATGATCCATTCGTACCTTGGATAAAAACCATCCAAACCACAATGCTAAACATACGACCAAGACCCAAAAAATCGTACCCTATATTACGTCAAATACCCCAAGTCGTATGATGTCCAGAAGACTTAAAATACAGGAAATTTCTAAGGACTAGAATCCAGGGTATTTCAATTCTCCCCCACTTGGATCATTCGTCCCTCAATGATGGACAAGGCGGTATAAGAACAATTTAGACTAACTAAGTTAGAAAACAAAGATATGTTGAAGAAAACATACCTTTTGCATAAATTTCTAGATCAAGAAGTAGGAATGGATACTTGGACTTTATGTTCTCTTCTGGTTCTCATGTATCCTCTTCCACCTTATGGTTTCTCCATAGATCCTTAACCAAAGTAACATCATTGGTCCACAATCGATGAACCTATTGATCCAAGATCTCAACTGAGATTTCTTCATAAGATAGAGAATCCGAAATACCCAATTCTTCTAAAGAAACAAACAATGAAAGATCACCTACACACTTCCTTAACATAGAGACATGAAACACCGGATGAATGAAGCTCAAACTAGAAAGAAAATACAAATCATAAGCAACATTGCCAACCCTCCTCAAGATCATATACGGACCAATATATCAGGGATTGAACTTCTCTTTCCTCACAAACCGCATCACTACCTTCATAGGAGACACTCTTAGGGATACCCTATCCCCAACCTCAAACTCTAAGTCCCTTCACCTTACATCAACATAGGAATTTTGGCGACTTTCAATAGACTTATGACTATCCCGAATAACCTTCACATTCTCTATAGCTTCGTAGACCAAGTTCGGGCCAAACATAATCGCCTCACTAATCTCGAACCATCCATTAGGAGATCTACACCTTCTACCATACAATGCCTTAAAAAGTGCTATCCCAATACTAGAGTGCTAACTATTATTGTAATCAAACTCTATAAGAGGTAGATGCTCAACCCAACGACCACCATAGTTAATCACACACGTACGAAGCATAACCTCCAGCATCTAAATAGTCCTCTCTACTTAACAGTCCATCTATAGGCGAAAAGCAGTACCCAGGCTAACCTTAGTCCCTAGCCCTTTCTGAAATGACCACCAAAAGTGAGATGAAAACTGCTTACCATAATCAGAGATGGCAAAAATAGGTACCCTATGTAGCTTTACAATCTCTTGGAGATACAACCTCACATAATCCTTAGCTAAAAAGTTAGTCCTCACTGGAAAAAAGTGAGCTGACTTTGTCATCCTATCCACGATGACCCAAACAAAATCAAACTAATTTCGACATTATGGAAGACCGATTGCAAAATCTATGTTGATCACTTCCCTTTTCTATTTGGGCAACTCAATTTCTTGATACAATCCTCTGGGCCTCATGTGCTCCACTTTTATTTGTTGACACACATACACTTAGCCACAAAATTAGCCATATCCCTCTTTATACCATTCCACCAATACATCTCCTTGAGGTCATGATACATTTTTATCAAACCAGGATGAACAACATAGCATGACTCATGCGCCTCATCCAATATCCTTTCTCACAATCCATCGACATTAGGAACATATAACTTTCCTTGGTACCGTAAGGTACCATCACCACTAATCTCGAAGGCCATCACCTTCTACACACAAACATCATCGTTGATCCTTAATAAAATAGGATCTAATACTTACTTCTCTTTTATCTCTGTACTAAGAGATAACCGTGCCACCTTCTGAACGAACACACCACAATCCTTAGAGTCTAAGTGGAAAACTCCAAGGTTAGCTAAACGGTGAATATCTTTTAACAACTCCCACTTCTCCTTTTCCACATGATCTAAACTCCCCATGGACAACCTGCTAAGAGCATTAGCAACTACGTTAGCTTTACCTTGGTGGTAGTGAAGAATCATATCAAAGTCCTTGAGATGCTCAAGTTATCTCTCTTACCTGAGGTTAGGCTCTCTCTGAGTAAACATATAATGCAGGCTTTTATAATTCGAGAAGATATCCACGTGCACCCTATAAAAATAGTGCCGCCAGATTTTCAATGCAAACCCACAGCTAACACTTCCAAATCATAAGAAGGATAGTTACTCTCCTACACCTTCAATGTCCTAGAATCATAGGCTATCACCTTCCTATTCTATATCAAAACACAACCAAGTCTCACCCGGGATGCATCATAGTGAGCCACAAACCTTTCAGAGCCTTACAGCAAAGTCAAAATTGGAGTCAAAGTTAGCTTATCCTTCAACTTCTCAAAACATCTCTCATAAGCATCCGACCATAAGAACTTTGCCTTCTTCTAAGTCAACTTAGTCAACGGGGCAGCTATAGAAGAGAATCTCTCTATAAACATCTTATAGTATCTAACCAAACCCAAGAAGCTCCAAATATTGGTTGGATTTGTGGGTCTAGGCCACTTCTTAACCACCATAACCTTATGTGGATCCACTATGATCCCCTCACTAGAAGTAATATGACCTAGAACAGAGACAATGCTCAACTAGAACTCATATTTTGAGAATTTGATATACAACTGATGCTTCTTCAATATCTACAACACAACATAGAGGTAATTAGAATGATCCACCTCACTCTTATAGTATACCAAAATATCATCTATGAACATAATAACAAATAGATCTAGAAATTAATGAAAGACCTTATTCATCAAATCCATGAATGTCGTCGGGGCATTGGTCAAATCAAAAGACATAATCAAAAACTCATAGTGCCTCTATCGGGTATGAAAAGCAGTCTTAGGGATATCCACCTCTCTAATCTTAAGCTAATGATACCCAGAACAAAGATCTATCTTTGAAAAGAATTTGGCACCTTGCAACTAATTAAACAAGTTATCTTTCCTTGGAAGAGGATATTTTTTCTTAACTGTTACCTAATTGATCTGCCAATAGTCAATACATAACTAAAGAAAACCATCCTTCTTATGCATGAATAACATTGGTGCACCCTACGAGGACACACTTAAATAGATGAAACCCTTTTTTAAAAGATCCTTTAGTTGCTCCTTAAGCTCCTTCAACTCAGCCAAAGACATTCTATAGAAAGAATAGAAATTGGATGAGTGATCAGAACAAGATCAATACCAAACTCAATTTCCCTATCAGGAGAAACACTAGGAAGGTCATTAGGAAAGACCTCAGAAAATTCATTTATCGCTGGGACAGAATGCAATGAAGAACCATTCGAGTTGGAATCTTTAACCTAGGATCAAAACCATAATACGCAGCCATAAATAAGGTCATATAAGAGAGAGTGGCCCTAATCAAGTAAAAAATAAACATCATAGGATAAAAGTTCAACATACCAATCACGACATCAGGTGATGCCTCAGATTCCTGCCAAGTAGTGAGTGCATATAGATGGTTTTGACCAGTTTTAAAACTTAATGGTGCACCCTTTAGTGCTGGAGCTGATGATGAAGGAACTGGAACCTTATTCTTCTTTGAAGAAACCTTACCAACGAAATACTTTCTAAGCATATGGCCTATCTGGCCATATTTAAAGCACCTGTACCTCTCCTTATCGCAAAAACCTCAATGCAATCGACCATAGATCCCATAAAAAAGACATAAGAAAGCCAACGAAGCCCAACTATCCTAAGATTAGGCACCCTGTTCCCTAAAGTTGTTTCCCCCTGCTGATGGTTATCTCTTAACGGCATTAGGTAGAGAGCACTAGCTATGGAGAAAGAGCCAGAACTCCCCCACTTCTTCTTGGCCACTTACCACCATCTTTACCACTTTGTTGTTGTCCACCGCCATGCTCAGATAACCTAAATTATTTACCCTGCCTCTCCCTTATCTCAACCTATTTTTCTTCTCCTTCTCTACCTATTACATATGAACAATAGAGATGTCCAGGTCCTTAATTAGCAAGATATTTTTAATCTTAAGGATTAACAGACAAGAAAGTCCTTAAGCAAAATTTCTCATCAGGGCTCTTATATCAGACACCATCTCTAGAGAACACCAAGACAATTAATAAAACTGTAAGGCATACTCTTTGACAAATATTTTTCCTTATTTTAGATTAAAAATTCCTCCACTTTTGCTTCTCTTAACTCCCTAGGAAAGAAGCAGTCTAGAAATTCATTAGGGAAAGTCTCCCATAAAAATAACTCCCCAACATCACCCCTTATCCTATCTCATTTCTCGTACTATTGATATGCCACATACTTTAGCTAGTAGGTAGCAAAATCAACTTTTTCCACATTCATAACATGTATAACCCTAAAAGATTTTTCTATCTCATCTAGATAACTTAAGGATCCTCCTCCACCTTAACACCAGTAAAAGTTGGAAGACTCAACCTCATAAACTTGCCAACCATTGTGGCCTCTGGAGATGGAGTAGTATATACACCACGCTCATTCTGGAAAGCTACTAACTGAGCAATCATATGAATCAATAGATAAAACCCCACATTCATCATATCGGCCTAAAAAAGACTATAGAAAATTGATAGAACTCTAGAAAAATCAAGGACTCGGCCCCTAGAACGAGTATAAATCCCTTGAGTAGAGTGCATCCTATCAATATTGTCCTTAATTAGGATAGAGGAGTTTCCATAGGTATCAGATCATTGAGGCATGATCTGAAAAGCAAACAAATGGGAATTAGAGAGGATTTCAGGACCTTAGACTTTACAGCTTAAAATTAGAACACAAGAAAAAGAAACATTCCTAAATTCTATGTAGCCTCTTCCTTATGAGTGCGGCGTACTACACACCATTAAAAAGGACTCTACTCAACACAGCTTTGTGGACTCTTAATTAACTACAAACCTAGGGCTCTTATACCAATTTGTCATAAACCAAACTAGGGCCTAGTCATGTCGGGTGACTCAAGCCTAACTTGGATCAGAGATCACCCCCAATACCCCACCATAATCGCTTTATATCCTATATCAGATGAGTTCTAAACATATATATATAATTCAAAACAAAATGGAACAATCATAAATCAAATATAATCCAATGGTATCATCCCCAATACTAATACCAAGGCTGACACCAATACCGATCCCGCCTATACCAACCCATAGTAGTCCCATAAAGCCTCTATCCGAAAGTAAAACAATATCCGATCGGGACATGCCCCCGATCATAGCCAAAACCAAAGTCTAAGAAATAACTAAAGTATGAAAAGACATCCATGACATAAAATAGAGCCTTACGGACTATGAAATATCACCACTTCAATCTAATACAAGCTAATCCAAAATCCAATCATTGAGCAGGAGGAGTAGAATAGTTAGTTCTTGCATTGCATGAGGATACAACGCCTGAAGATGGGTTAGCAGGTAAATGCTAGCATTCACTCAAGATAAGAATAAAATAAGGCAAACCTTTAAAAATAAGTAAACAACCATATACATTAAAAACTATACATATATAGATATATAATCTATACCGGGAAAGAGAACCAGGTTTAGCATGCTTTTAAAACTATTAAATTAAGTATATGGAGCTTAACTATCCTAGAACCACCCACGAGCTATATGGGTCTAGTGTTAACCCCAAGAAAGTCCCTAGTGCATGTATCTGCACGAGTCATATGTTCATGATACTAGGGGTATAATGTCTATTTGTATGTTGTGTAATGTCTAGCCTTGATGTTCTGCTTATGGTATGACTTGAAGGGTATTTTTTGTATGGTAATTGTTACATCCTAGGTTTTTAGACATAGAATTTTTCCTAGAATTCCATTCTTCAAACTCAATACGACTCATGGGTATGAGCCATATATTGGGGTATAAGTGGTATGGTCCAGTTGTATGCTAACTAGTGTTGGTCGGTGGGATGGATGGGTTACTGGAATGGATACGACTTAGGGTATAAGATTTGTATGGTTGGGTATGATTTGTATCAAGTACTTATATAAGTGACAACATTTAATACTCTTGATATTCTATTCTGCCAGGGATACGGATAAAAGGTATGGATCGTATGCTTTAGATATAACTTGGTTGGATGAGTTGTGTGCTGGATAGTATTGGGTCCAGGAGTTGAGGTAGGATATGAGTAGTGGGTAACACTCATATTGAAAGGATATAACTCGTATGGGTCAGTCGTATCCCTGTGATGGGATTTTTATGCAACTTAAGTAAGGGTAATATGGACTTTTCCTTACTTACCCTAATAGGATCCCACAACTTCTAGCCTATTTGGGATGTTATTTACTATATTATTTCTCTCGTTAACACTTAAAAACTACTCCTAAATAATCTAAAATCCTCTCAAGAGCTTTTGGGGCAAAAAATCTAGGGTTTTATCTTAAGGACTAATTTGGGGCTTGCTTGGGTGATTTATTTCCATCAATTCTTTGGTATAAGGCATGTATCTTCCCTCATTGTTATTTTCAACTAAAGAAATGATTTTACTATTGGTTTTTACGATTTTATTGTTGAATGCTTTTGGGTTTACAAATATAATTTAGGGGTTTTGTTTATGCATGGTGTGTTATGGTTTCCCATAGTTTTAATTATGATTTTCTATGCATTAATGGTGGTTTTGGATAATTGAATTATATGGGAATGCTTATTGATAATTGGAATTGGTTTTGGATATATACTATGCCCCTAATGTGTTTGACAAAATGTTTATAAAGATATGTTCATTGCATTGACTTCTTTTAAATGAAACTCTTTCTTATTTTAAACTTGGTAACAGATTTATGCATGGATTAAATAGTTTGAAAAGGTAAATGGCTAAATGGTTATGCTTATGGGGTATGGATTTCCCCAACTAGATTTACTATGGTAATTAGAAGGGTACCTAAGGTCCCCTATACCTACATATTATTGGCTATGGATAGTACTTGCAAGTATGGTTGGTATGACGATACCACCACTAAATGGTCTTGGTTATTAAATGGTAAACGGATTGTTTATAAACGGTTTTAATTGGGCATTAAAGGAGAGGTATAGCTAAGCCATGAAAGGTAGAGTCCTGGCAGGACCAAAGCTGGAAACTTATATTTGACGGTATGAGGTCGGTCTTAGTAGACCATGTGCATGATGTCACACCTCATATTTGGGGATGTACTAGTCATCCCAATAGGATATTTCCCTAGTCGTGAGACTACACGCACTGGGGCTCTTTCAGCACAGGGAGCTAAACCTATATTGCCCATGGATGCTTTAGGATGGCAAAGTTACATAGCCCAGGTTAAGGTTTTAAATGTATGCTAAACCCAAATTCCCTTTTCCAGCACTGATATATATATGTATGGTTGTATGCATTATGGATGGTTTTACTTGGTTTTATAAATGGCATTATTTTATTCTTATCCTGAGTTCATGATAGCGATCACTCGCTAACCCATTTACTAGAGGTTGTATACCTACGCTATGCAGTAACTAACCATTCTAGTCTTCTTGTCTAGCACACAGATTTGGTATTAGTATTTTCACTAAAATGGTGATCTTCCATACCTTTGGAAGGCTCCATTTTATGTTATGGACATCTTTGGACATTTTTATTTTGTTATGGGCATTGGTTTTGGCCATGGTTGGGGGCATGTCCTATCTGGATATTCTTACCCATTTGGATATAGGCTTTATGGTGCTTCTGGGGTTTGGTATGGGCGAGATCGATATTGGTGTTGACCTTGGCATTGGAGTAAGCTGGGAGGCTGGTATTATCGAACATGATTTCTCACTGTTCCATCTTATTACATTTTAGGATTGATTATCATATTATGTTTTGGTATTCTCTTTGGTTATGGCCTTTGATTTGGCTTGGTATGGTTGGATAGTTGATTTGGTAAAGTTAGACTCAATTGGATCGATCATAGTTGTGACCCTATCCCCGAGTCTTTATGAGAGCATTCATACTATTTATTTATATGCACAAAATTTAGCCCATCTAAGGCTGGATATAGGTGGTTGGGTTGGGTAACAGGAGGTGATCCCTAGTCCTGGTTGGACTTGGGATGCCCATTATATCTAGGCCCTGGTTTGGGTCATGATAAATTGGTATCAGATCTTTAGATTTATGGTCAACTGGGAGGTCCACAAAGCCATGTCGAGTAGAGTCTATTTTAGGGGTATGTAGCATGCCAAACTCATGAGAGAGAGGCCACAATACATTTAGGAATGTTTCACTTTTTGGTATTCTATTTTCAATCTTAGAGTCTAAAGTTTGGAAATCCTCTCTAATAATTATTTATTTTTCTTGTAGATCATGTCTCATAGATCTGGAAAATAAGGAAATTTTTTTGTCCCATCTGGGGATGATGTTGATGGGGTACATCCTATGATGGGGGTACATCTTCAATCTCGGGGTCCTATGCTGGATGGTACTGGGGTTTCTCCTAATTTTACTAGTTATGCTCAAGTCCCTTAGGCCAATATAAAGAATTCAAAATTCCATCAATCTATCCATATTATTGCTCAGTTGGTTGCTGCTCAGGTTAAGCAGGATGTATCTGGTAGGTTGCTTAATGAGGCCACAAGGGTTAGCTAATTTATGAAGCTGGGTCCTCCTACCTTTACTGGGGTAAAGGTGGATGATGATCTACAAGACTTCTTGAATAAAATAGAAAAGATATTTTGGGTGATATTGTAATACCCCGAGAAATTTTTCATTGAAATTTTTTGCGTAAACGTGTTGAGTTCTATCTTCTAGAATGAATTATAAATTTTCCATGTGGAATGTATTAGATTATGACCCACTATTGCGTAGAGTAACGAATAAGCTTTTCAGCTATATGAGGAACATCCAAAACGGACACCCGAGCGACGAGTTATGAACATTCCAATCGAACCGTGAACAGTAGTGAACAGTAAAATGTCTAGGAAAATGTACTGAGGCCTGACATATTTTTGCTCCAACTTTAAAAGATCATAACTCCTTGTACATAATAATCTAGGTGATTTACTATATATCAATGGAAAGCTCGTCCTCTTTCCAATGAAATTGGTTTCATCCAATTTGTCTATCGGAGCAAAAAAGTTATGGTCAATCTACTTTAGCCTATCAAAAGCAAATTTTTGAATCAACTTCAAATGATCATAACTCCTCATACACAATGATCTGGGTGAGATACTATATATCAACGGAAAGATATGAGAGTCCTCTTTCTAATGAAATTTGTTTCATCCAATTTGGATATCGGATTAAAACGTTATGTTTGATCAACTTTAGACTATCAAAACAGTCCACCAAAGGACAGATTCGAGAATTATTTGATTTTTAGGGGTGTTTTGGTCATTCCCCCTCACTCAAAATCCATCCAAACCCTATATTAAAGTCTATTAGAAGCATTATATGTTATATTTCATAAAATTCCCTCAAAAAGAAAACCCTAAGCTCCTGTATCCAACTTCAAGAACCTCCAAAGTTCACCATTAATTCTGCAAATTTATTCAATATTCCAAGTTCCTAGTTCAAGAACTTCAAGAACCTCTAAAGTTCACCATTAATTCTGTAAATTTATTCAAGATTCTAAGTTCCTAGTTCAAGAACTTCAAGAATCATTATTCAAATGCTCGATTAACATCTCAAAAATGAGTATCGATCTAAAGTTCATCATTCAAGGTATGTGGGGTTTTTCAACAAGAACTCTCTTTTGTTCTTGTTCCCAAAATTAATTTTCTTTACAAAGGCATGATTTTTATTTGATTTTTATTAATTTGAAGCATGAAACCATATCTTATGATGAATATTATTAAATCTTGATATTTATGATTTTAAAAGATGATTTACATGTGTGGAGATATAAAACATGAATCTTGAATGATATTTATCATGATTTTGATATTTGGGTCGTGAATCCCCATTGGAAATTGTGTTCTTTTGAGAAAGTGTGTGTTATAAGCACGTTGATGTTGAATATTTGAGATATTTTGAATGATTTAACCTTTTGGTCTTAATGGAGTTGTTTTGAACTCGGGTGTGAAAAAAATCCACAACGTGGTTGATTTTGATAGATGGGAAGCATGATGGACCCCGATGTATATTTATATATTAATGAAATTATTTTGTTATGGATTATCTTTGAAATGATCTGAGCTAAGTCCGGGAGAAATCTTTAGCATCGACTGGGAGGTGTAAATCGAGCTTACTTCCCTAGAACTACGTACCCCCGTAGGAGTGAGCCTGAGGCTGATTTATATAGTGATCACTAGTTTGTGTGGATTTGATATCGATAGTCCTACTCCAATGGCAAGGATAGGATGGCTCTCCCCAACGTGGGTTGTACGTTGGACTCCATGTAGCTCACATGGTTTATGTTGGTTATAGGATCTCCCAGTGTGTGTGTGTTTCCTTGTGTCTTTGGTGAATGGTGAAGTGATTTGAAAGTGGAATTGTGAAAGTTATTCTTTCAAAAGATTTAAATGATATTTACATTATGAGAATTGATATTCTTGATGAACTGAAAGTGATTGACAAATTATATGATGACTCACATATGTTATTGTACTTATTTCATCCTCTCATGATTATGATGATTTTCCTTGGGCTATGTGAGTCTTTCATACATCCTGCATATTTCTTATAAATATTTATGATGATGATGTTTATACAACTAGATACACCCCCATATACTCAGTTTCTTTCCATGGTACTGACCCACATCTTCAGATGTGTGTTGCATTTTCTCAAAATATAGGTTCAGGTACTCAGTTCTAGGTTTGATAATGATTCTTCGGGCACGCTGTTCTACATCCTCTATTGTGGTGAGTCCTCATGTTCTAAAAATGTGATGTCTGATGTTGGTTTCACAGAATTGTTTACATTTGATAACTGAGTATGATTCAGTTGGGGCATGTCTCAATGGCTCGCTGATTTTATTGATTTTCTTAGAGACTTGTCAGACTAGTATAGATGTTGGGAGTTGACTACTAAGTCGTATTCTTTTATCTTTTTGAAATTCTTTTATTCTTGGATGATGATTACTCTGTTGATCTTTAAGGGTTATTTATGGAAACCCCGTTGATTTGTGTTGAACCAAATGAAAATGGCTCAAAGGGTTAGCTTGGGGCTACTCATAGCCTCAAGCACCGTGTGATACTCCGGGACCCGTTTTTCTGGGGCGTTACAAACTTGGTATCAGAGCCTAAGGTTTTAAGGTATCCTAAGGAGTCTGACAAGCCATGTTAAGTAGAGTCTTGATCATCGGTGTGTAGCATGCCACACCTATGAGCAAGAGGCTATAAGACATTTTAGGAAAAAGTGTGATTCTTTCTTACAGAAGTCTAACGTGCTTAAATTATCTCTCTCTGTTATTGATTCATGCTCTTCTCTTTCAAAAATATGCCACCACATCGAGCGAGAAAAAATAATGATGGTCTAGGAATTCTATGTCACCCAAGAGTCATTTTATCTCTTACCTCCAAGCTAGAAAGCTTATTTCCAAGGAGTGTATTTTGCATTTGGTTAGAGTCAAAGACACTAAGTCTGAGACTCCAACTCTCCAGTCTGTTAATGTCATCAATGAGTTTTCTGATGTCTTTCCAGATGATCTCCCCGGGATACCTCCTGATAGAGAGATAGAGTTCAAGATTGATCTTCTTCCCGATACTCAGCCCATTTCTATTTCTCCTTACCGTATGGCCCTAGTAGAACATAAGGAGTTGAAAGAGCAACTCAAAGATCAACTAAATAAGGGTTTCATAAGGCCCAGTGTTTCTCCTTGGGGTGCTCCTGTGTTGTTTATAAGAAAGAAAGATGCCTCTTTGCATATGTGCATTGATTACCGCTAACTGAATAAAGTCACTGTAAAAAATAAGTACCTCCTTATGAGAATAGATGATTTGTTTGACCAATTGCAAGGTTCAAGTTATTTCTCAAAGATAGACCTTCATTTCAGCTATCATCAACTCAAAGTTAGGGAGTGTGACATCCCAAAAACTATTTTCCGAACTTGTTATAGCCATTTTGAGTTTCTTGTTATGTCTTTTGGGTTAACTAATGCCCCAGCAGCTTTTATGGACCTTATGAATCGAGTGTTCAGACCATATATGGATATGTTTGTCATAGTGTTCATCAATGATATACTAGTATACTCCCGTGTGAGGATGAACATTCTGATCATCTCCGAACTGTCTTGCAAACCCTTAGAGATCATAAGTTGTTTGCCAAGTTCAGTAAGTATGAGTTTTGGCTAAGGTCAGTTGCTTTTTTGGGTCATATCATTTCTTCCGAGGGTATTAGAGTTGATCCCCAAAAGACCAAAGTTGTTTGAAATTGGCCTAGACCTATTTCTCCGACTAATATCCAAAGTTTCTTAGGTTTAGCTGGCTATTACCACCATTTTGTTGAGGGTTTCTCCTCTATAGCGTCTCCTATGACTTGGTTGACCTAAAAAAAAGTGAAGTTCTTGTGGTCCAAATCTTGTGAGAAGAGTTTTCAGGAGTTGAAGACTCGACTCACTTCAGCCCTTATTTTGACTTTGCCTGATAGTGTTGATGGTTTTGTGGTGTACTGTGATGCTTTGAGAGTTGGTTTGGGTTGCGTATTGATGCAGAAGGGTAAGGTGATAGCTTATGCTTCTAGACAGTTGAAACCCCATGAGAAAAATTACCCCACTCATGACCTTGAGTTGGCTGCTATTGTGTTTGCTTTGAAAAGCTGGAGACACTATTTGTATGGTGTCCATGTTGATGTTTTCACTGATCATAAGAGTCTGTAGTATGTGTTTACCCAGAGAGAATTGAATCTTAGGCAGAGACGATGGTTAGAATTATTAAAGGACTATGATATGAGTGTGCTGTACCATTCGAGCAAGGCCAATATTATGGCAGATGCCCTAAGTAGAGTGTCCATGGGTAGTGTTTCGCATATGGTAGAAGGTAAGAAAGAGTTGGCTTGTGATGTATATCATTTGGCTAGATTGGGGGTTAAGTTGTTTGACTCTGCTGAAGGTAGTATAGGGGTTCAGAGTAGTTCTGAATCCTCCTTGGTTTCGAAAGTGAAGGAAAAGCAATACTTAGATGCTAGTTTGGTCAGACTGAAGGAGTCAGTCAAGGACCAAAAAGTAGAGGTTTTCTCCCAAGGGGGAGATGATGTGTTGAGATTGTAAGGTAGATTGTGTGTCCCAAATGTTGATGATCTGAGATAGAGGATTATGGGTAAAGCGTACGGGGCGCGATATTCTATTCATTTTGGTACAACCAAGATGTATCGAGACTTGCGGGAAATCTATTAGTGGAGTGGCATGAAGAAAGATATAGCAGCGTTTGTAGCTAAGTGTGCAATATGCCAACAGGTTAAGGTTGAACACCAAAGACCTGGTGGTATGATGCAAGAGTTTAGTATTCCCACCTGGAAGTGGGAAGAGATAAATATGGACTTCGTGATTGGTTTACCTCCTTCCCGATGCCATCATGATTCCATTTGGGTTGTGGTTGAAAGGTTGACTAAGTCTGCTCATTTCTTGCCTGTTCATACTTCATATACTACTGAGGATTACGCTGGATTGTATATCCAAGAGCTAGTCAGACTGTATGGAGTTCCCTTATCTATCATTTCGGATAGGGGTACTCAGTTCACTTCGCAATTTTGGAAAGCTTTTTAGAAAGGTCTTGGTACCCAAGTGCTTTTGAGTTCTACTTTTCATCCGCAGACCGATGGTCAGGCTGAGCGGACCATCCAGACCTTAGAGGATATGTTGAGAGCTTGTGCACTTGACATTAAGGGAAGTTGGGATGATCACTTAGTGTTGATAGAATTTTCTTATAAAAATAGTTTCCACCCTAGTTTTGGCATGGCTCTGTTTGAAGCCTTATATGGGAGGAATATAGATTACCCATAAGTTGGTTCGAGGTGGGTGAAGTGGCTGTGAGTGGTCCTAATTCGGTATTTGAGGCTATGGAAAAAGTTAAGTTGATTAAGGAAAGGTTGAAAACTGCGCAGAGTTGTCAGAAGTCATATGCATATGTTAGAAGGAGAGACCTTGAGTTTGAAGTTGGTGACCTAGTGTATCTGAAAATTTCACCCATGAGGGGGGTGAAGAGATTCTAAAAGATGGGGAAGCTTAGTCCTCGTTATGTTGGTCCTTACAAAATTCTTAGCCATGTTGGTAAGGTAGCTTATGAGGTCGAGTTGCCTTCCGAGTTGTCCTCTATTCATCAAATATTCCATGTCTCCATGCTTAGAAAGAATATTAGCGATGTTGTGGTAGTGGATTCCTCTGTGAGTGCTGACATTCAAGAAAATCTTTCTTTTGATGAGATTCCTGTTGAGATTCTTGATTTCAGTGTCCAAAGACTAAGGAACAAAGAAGTTCCCTTGGTCAAGGTGTTGTAGCGAAACCAATCTGTTGAGGGTGCAACTTGGGAAGCAGACGCAGATATCCGATCCAAGTGCCCGCACCTATTTTCTGCAAACTCCGATCAAGCCAAAGGTACCGTTCTTTCCTAAATCATGCACTTTTGATAAAAGTTGCAGCAGTTCAGCTGTCATTTATTATGTGTTCAGCTGTAGTTTCTTGAATTTATGCATTCTATGTTGCATTCGGAGTGAGAAACGATATGGTGATGAGTCTAATGAATGGTTTCAACTGTATGCTCTATTCCTTATCTAATCTTGGCATGTCTCGCATCATTCGAGGATGAATGTTTCCAAGGGGGGATGATGTAATACCCCGAGAAATTTTTTGTTGAAATTTTGTGCGTAAACATGTTGGGTTCTATCTTCTAGAATGAATTATAAATTTTCCATGTGGATTGTCTTAGATTATGACCCAACATTGCGTATAGTATTGAATATTCTTTCCAACGATATGTGGATCATCCAAAACGGACACCCGAGCGACGAGTTATGAACATTCTGATCGAACCGTGAATAGTAGTGAATAGTAAAACATGCAGGAAAAAGTACTGAGGCCTGGCGTATATTTTCTCCAACTTTAAATAATGATAAATCCTTGTACATAATGATCTAGGTAATCTACTATATATCAACGGAAAGCTCTACAAGTCATCTTTCCAATGAAATTGGTTTCATCCAATTTATCTATCGAAGCAAAAAGTTATGGTCGATCTACTTCAGCCTATCAAAAGCAAATTTTTGGGTCAACTTCAAACAATCATAACTCGTCATACATAATGATCTGGGTGAGATACTATAAATAAATGGAAAGATATGAGGGTCCTCTTTCTAATGAAATTGGTTTCATCCCATTTGGATATCGAAGTAAAACGTTATGGTTGATCTACTTCAGACTATCAAAACAGTCCACCAAAGGATAGATTCAAGAATTATTTGATTTTTAGGGGCGTTTTGGTCACTCCCCCTCACCCAAAATCCGTTCAAACCCTATATTAAAGCCTATTAGCATTATATGTTATATTTCATCAAATTCCCTTAAAAAAAAACCCTAAGCTCCTACATCCAACTTCAAGAACCTCCAAAGTTCACCATTAATTTTGCAAATTTATTCAAGATTCCAAGTTCCTAGTTCAAGAACTTCAAGAACCTCCAAAGTTCACCATTAATTCTGCAAATTTATTTAAGATTCTAAGTTCCTAGTTCAAGAACTCCAAGAACCATCATTCAAAGGCACGATTAACATCTCAAAAATAAGTATCAACCTAAAGTTTATCATTCAAGGTAAGTGGGAGTTTTTAACAAGAACTCCCTTTCGTTCTTGTGCCCAAAAGTAATTTTCTTTACAAAGGCATGATTTTTATTCGATTTTTACAAATTTGAAGCATGAACCCATATCTTATGATGATTATTATGAAATCTTGATGTTTATAATTTTGAAAGATGAATTTACATGTGTGGAGATATAAAGCATGAATCTTGAATGATATTTATCATGATTTTGATATTTGGGTCGTGAATCCCCATTGGAAATTGTATTTTTTGAGAAAGTGTGTGTTATAAGCACGTTGATGTTGAATATTTGAGATATTTTGAATGATTTGACCTTTGGTCTTAATGGAGTTGTTTTGAACTCGAGTGCAAAAGAAATCCACAACGTGGTTGATTTTGATAGATGGGAAGCATGATGGCTCCTGATGTATATTTATATATTACTGAAATTTTTCTGTTGTAGATTGTTTCTAAAATGATCTGAGCTAAGTTTGGGAGAAATCTTTAGCACCGAGTGGGAGGTATAAAGCGACCTTACTTTCCTAGAACTATGTGCCCCCATAGGAGTGAGCGTGAGGCTGATTTATATAGTGATCACTAGTTTGTATAGATTTTATATCGATAGTCCTACTCCAATGGAAAGGATAGGACGTCTCTCCCTAATGTGGATTGTACGTTGGACTCCATGTAGCTCACATGGTTTATGTTGATTATAGGATCTCCCAGTGTCTGTGTAGTTCCTTGTGTCTATGGTGAATGGTGAAGTAATTTGAAAGTGGAATTGTGAAAGTTGTTCTTTTGAATGATTTAAATGATATTTACATTATGAGAATTGATATTCTTGATGAACTGAAGTGATTGACAAATTATATGATGACTCACATGTGTTATTGCACCTATTTCATCCTCTTATGATTATGATGATTTTTTCTTCAGGCTATGTGAGTCTTTCATATATCCTGCTTATTTCTTATAAATATTTATTATGATGATATTTATTCAATTGCATATACCCCCATATACTCAGTTCCTTTCCATGGTACTGACCCACATCTTCAGATGTGGACTGCATTTTCTCAAAATGTAGGTTTAGGTGCTCAGTTTTAGGTTCAACAGTAATTCTTCAGGTACGCTGTTCTACATCCTCTATTGTGGTGAGTCCTCATGTTCTAAGGATGTGATGTCTGATGTTGGTTTTACAGAATTGTTTACATTTGATAACTGAGTATGATTCAGTTGGGGCATGTCTCAATGGCTTGCTGGTTTTATTGATTTTCTTAAAGGCTTGTCAAACTAGTATAGATGTTTGGAGTTGACTAGTAAGTCGTATTCTTTTATCTTTCTGAAATTCTTTTATTCTTGGATGATGATTACTCTATTGATATTTAAGGGTTATTTATGGAAACCCCATTGATTTGTGTTGAACCAAATGAAAATGGCTCAAAGGGTTAGCTTGGGGCTACTCATAGCCTCAAGCACCGTGTGATGCTCCAAGACCCATTTTTCTGGGGTGTTATAGATATAGGCTACCAATATAAGGGAGTGAACTTTGTAGCTTATCATCTCAAAGATATTGCTTATTAGTGGTATGAGGAGTGGGATAGAGATAGGGGTGATATGAAAGATATAAATTAAGGCAGGCCTTCTCTAATGCCTTCTTGGATCATTTCATTCCTCAGGAGCTGAGGGAAGCTAAGATGAAAAAGTTTGTGAATCTTAAACAAGGGAGAATGACTGTCAGGGAATATTTCTTGAAGTTCCACCAACTATCAAGTTATGCTCCTAACTTGGTGGCTGACATAAGAATGAGAATGAGGAAGTTCACTTTTAGGTTGAATAGAGATTTAATCTTGGAGAGCAAGGCTGCTTTGCTCATTAATGATATGGACATTTCTTGGTTGACTATCTATATATAGCCAGTGGAGGATGAGAAAAGGTGGTAGGCGGAGTTTGGGGATAGGTAGGGAATAAGAGGTAGATTTTTTATCAGGAAGGAGCGCAATCCTAGGGTGGTTGGGATGGTGGCAAGTGGTAGAAAAAAAAGTAGGGGAGCTTGGGTACCTTCTCTACTGCCATTGCCTTTTACCTAAAGCAATAGGTTGACAGGCGTCATCAGGGTGGTGACCATTTCTGGGTACAAAGTTCCCAATCTTAGGAGAGCGAAGGTCATTCAGTTTCTTTTTGCCCTCCTTTTCAGTTTTGTGGTCAACTCTTTTAGGGTTATTATGACTAAGGGAGGGATAAATTCTTTAGGTGTGGCCATCCAGGTTATTGGCTCATGGATTGTCCGATTTATAAGGTTGCTAAAGGGGCGAACAAGGTTCCTATGGCTTCATCTTCTGCTCCTACACCTGGTGGTGTTGCATCAACTTCTATACTGCTCTTGGTTTTAGCATTGGTTAAAATAGGTTGTATGCTTTGGCATCTCGATAGGAATCTAAGGCATCACCTGATGTTATTACTTGGTAGGTTATAGTTCTTTTCTTGTGACGTATATTGTTTGCTTGATTCAGGGTCTACTCTTTCTTACGTGACTCCTTATGTGGCTATATCTTTTGGTTTTGAAATCGAAGTGATTTTTTATCCTTTTTCTATTTCTACCCAGGTAAGAGACTCGGTTATTGCTAAAAGGGTCTACAGGAGGTGTGAGGTGTCTGTTGGTAACAAGCAGACTTTGGTTGATCTGTTTAAGCTGGGGATGGTGGATTTTGATGTCATCTTAGGCATGGATTGTTTACACTCCTGTTATGCATCTTTAGATTGTCGGACCCAAAAAGTTATCTTTAAGTTTCCTGGTGAACCAACTATAGAATGGGAGGGTGGTTCTTTAGCTCCTTAAGGAAGGTTTATTTCTTATCTTAGAGCTTGGAGGTTAATCTCAAAATGGTTTCTTTATCACTTGGTCCAGTTTAAAGATTCTAACTCAGAAGGTCCTTCTTTACAGTCAGTTCCTATGGTTAATGAGTTTCTAGAGGTCTTTCCAAATGATCTTACTGGTGTTTCTCCAGATAGAGAAATAGAATTTGGTATTGATTTGCTTTTGGACACCAGTCTAATATCTATTTCTCCATATAGAATGGCTTCAGCTGAGTTGAGGGAACTCAAGAAGCAACTTAAATATCTTCTTGATAAGGGGTTTATTCATCCTAGCATTTCTCCGTGGGGTGCACCGGTGTTGTTTGTGCGCAAAAAGGATGGTTCCTTTTGGATGTGCATTAACTACAGGAAGTTAAATAAGGTAACGGTCAAGAACAAGTATCCTCTCCTGAGGATAGATGATCTGTTTGATCAGTTATAAGGTACTAAGTTCTTTGCTAAGATATATCTTTGGTCGGGGTATCATTAGCTTAAGATTAAGGAGGTGGATATCTATAAGATGGCTTTTCGTACTTGGTATGGGCATTTCGAGTTCTTGGTGATGTTATTTGGATTGACCAATGTCCTAACGACATTTATGGTTCTGATGAATAGAGTTTTCAGGCAGTATTTAGATCTCTTCATCATTTTGTTTATTGATGACATTTTGGTTTATTCAAAGAGTGAGGTGGATCATACTAATCACCTCTGTGTGGTATTGCAGACCTCAAAGGAATAATGGTTGTATGCCAAGTTCTCTAAGTGTGACTTTTGGTTGAATACCGTAACTTTCTTTAGTCATACTATTTCTGATGAGGGGATAATGGTTGATCCTTATAAGGTTGCTTCAGTAAAGGGGTGGCCTAAGCCCACGACTCCATCCGACATCCAGAGCTTCTTGGCTTTAGCCGGGTATTATAGGCAGTTTGTGAAAAGCTTCTTATTGATAACGGCTCTTTTGACTAAGTTAACTCATAAGAAGGCTAAGTTTTCTTGGACGGATGCTTGTGAGGGGAGTTTTGAGAAGTTAACAGATAAGCTCACTTTGGCTCCAAATCTAACTTTGTCGGAAGGTAATGATAGGTTTGTGGTTTATTATGATACATCTCGGGTAGGGCTTAGTTGTATTTTGATACAGTATGGGAAGGTGATTGCCTATTCTTCCAGGTAGTTGAAAGTGCCTGAGAAGAATTATCCTACTTATGATTTGATGTTGTTGGCGATTGTATTTATTTTGAAAATATGGCGGATTTATTTGTATGCTTTTTATATGGATATATTTTCTGATCATAAGAGTCTACAATACGTGTTCACACAGAAGAAGCTTAATCCAGGCAAAGGATATGGCTTGAGCTTTCAAAGACAATGATATGAGTCTTCATTATCACCCAGGTAAGGCTAACGTGGTTGTTAATGCTCTTAGCAGGTTGTTTATGGAATGTTTGGCTTATGTAGAGGAAAGAAAGCGGGAATTAGTGAAGGATATTCACCACTTGGCCAATCTTAGAGTTCGTCTTTTGGTTTTAAAGGATAGTGATGTTATGGTGCAACAAGTGGTTCGATTATCTCTTGGTGCAGAGATTAAGGAGAAGCAAGTGTTGGATTCTGTCTTGATAAAAATCAAGAGTGATGTTAGCGGGCAAAAAGAGGTAGTGTTTAAGATTCGTGGTGATGGTACTTTATGGTACCAGTAGAAGTTATGTGTTCCTGATATAGACGATTTTCGATAAAGTATTTTGGTTGAGGAACATGAGTCATGCTATGTTATTCATCCCGACTTGACAAAGATGTATCATAATCTCAAGGAGATCTATTGGTGGAATGGTATAAAGAGGGATGTGGTTGATTTCGTGGTCAAGTGCATGGTGTGTCAATAGGTTAAAGTTGAGCACATGAGGCCTAGTAGATTACATCAAGAAATAGAGTTACCCAAATAGAAGTGGGAGATGATCAATATGGATTTCATTACTGTTCTTCCTTGATCTTAAATCTAATTTGATTCAATTTACATCGTCGTGGATTAGTTAATGAAGTCTACTTACTTTTTGCCTGTGAGGACTACCTTTTTAGTGGAGGACTATGAAAAGCTGTATCTTCAGAGATTTTAAAAGCTGCATGGAGTGCCTATCTCAATTATTTCTGATTGTGGTATGCAGTTTACATCTCATTTCTGGTGGTCTTTCTAGAAAGGGTTAGGGACTAAGGTTAGTCTGAGTACTACTTTTCATCCATTGTCGGATGGGAAAGTAGAGAGAACAATTCAAACATTGAAAGATATGGTTTGGGCCTATGTGATTGAATATGGCGATAATTGGGTTGAGCATCTAACTTTGGTGGAGTTTACTTACAATAATAGCTATCATTGGAGTATTAGTATTGCCTCTTTTGAGCCGTTGAATGGTAGAAGGTGTAGATCAATAATTTGTTGACTTGAGATTGGTGAAGTGGACATGTTTGGCTTAAATCTAGTTTATCAAGCTATAGAGAAGGTAAAGATGATTTGGGCTAGGCTTAAGGATGCCCACACGGATGTTAGGCATAGAGATTTGTAGTTTGAGGTTGGGGACAAGGTATTCCTAAAGGTATCTCCCTTGAAGGAAGTAGTGCGGTTTGACAAGAAGGGGAAGTTCAGTCCCTGATTTATTGGTCCTTATGTGATTTTGTAGAGAGTTGACAATATTGCTTATGAACTAGAGTTGCCTACTAGTTTGGGTTTGGTTCATTCGTTGTTTTATATTTCCATGTTGAGAAAGTATATTGGTGATCCTTCATCGATTGTTCATTTGGAGGGATTGGGTATTTTAGATTCTCTTTATTATGAAGAGGTCCTAATTAAGACATTGGATAGTTAGGTTCGTCGATTGCAGAGCAAGGATGTGGCTTCGGTTAAGGTTCTGTGGCAGAACCATAGTGTATAAGAAGTTACTTGGGAAACGAAGGAGGAAATAAAGTCCAAATATCTACTCTTGTTTTCTGCTCCCGGTATTTGTGCGAAAGGTATGTTTTCTTGAACACATCTTTATTTCTTTAGGTTTGTTAAAGAAAGATTAATATCTTTGTTTTAAACTTTGATGAAGATTGGGAACATGTTTGGTAATTCAAATGACTCTATGTGTCGTTTCCCATACCTTATTCATCATTTGGGGATGAATGTTCCTAGTGGGAGAGAATGTTACATCCTGGGTTATTAGCCTTAGAATCTTTCCTGAAATTCTGTTCTCTGAACCTAATATGACTCATAGGTACGAGCCGTATGTTAGGGTATGAGTGGTATGGTCCAATTATACGCTGACCAATATTGGTCGGTGTGATGGATTGGTTACTAAAATGGATATGACTTGGGGGATAAGAGTCGTATGGTTGGGTACGAGTCATATCTAGTACTCGATAGGGGACAATGTTCAATTCTCTTGGTATTCTATTTTGCCAGGGATATAGATAAAAGGTATGGATTGTATACTTTGGATACGTCTTGGTTGGATGAGTCGTATGGTGGATAATATGGGGTCTAAGGGTTGGGGAAGGATATGAGTGGCGGGTATCACTCATATCAAAAGAGTACGACTTGTATGGGTCAGTCGTATCCCTATGATGGGATTCTTATGCAACTTAAGTGGGGGTAATCTGGACATTTCCCTACTTACCCGAATGGGATCCCACAACTTCTAGCCTATTTGGGAGGCTATTTACTTTATTATTTCTTCATTAACATTTAGAAACTACTCCTAAACAATCTCAAATCCTCTCAAAATCTTTTGGGGAAAGAAAGCTTGGGTTTCATCTTGAGGACTAATTTGGGGCTTAATTTGGTGATTTATTTCCATCAATTCTTCGGTGTAAGGCATGTTATCTTCCCTAATTGTTAATTCCAACTAAAGGCATGATTTTACTATTGGTTTTCATGATTTTATTGTTGAATGCTTTTGGGTTTTCAAATATGATTTGGGGATTTTGTTTATGAATGGTGGGTTATGGTTCCCATGGTTTTAATTATGCTTTTTTATGTATTAATGGTGGTTTGAGATAATTGGATTATATTGGAATAGTTGTTGGTAATTGGAATTGATTTTAGATATATACTATGCCCCCAATGTGTTTGACAAAATGTTTATAAAGATATATTCATTGCATTGACTTCTTTTAAATGGAACTCTTGCTTGTTTTAAACTTAGTAACAATTTTATGCATGGATTAAATGGTTTGAAAAGGTAAGTAGATAAATATTTATGCTTGTGCGGTGTGGATTAAGTGGATTTTATATGGTAATTAGAAGGGAACCTAAGGTCCCCCTATACCTATATACGATTGGCTATGGATAGTACTTGCAAGTATGGTTTCTATCACGATACCACCACTAAATGGTCTTGGTTAATAAATGGTAAATGGATTATACGGAAATGGTTTTAATTGGGCATTAAAGGGGGAGGTGTCGCTACACCGTGGAAGGTGGAGGTCCCAGAGGGACTAAAATTGGAAACTCATATTTATCGGTATGAGAATAGTTTTTGTGAACCGTGCGCATGATATCACACCTCATATTGGGGCATTTACTAGTCATCGTAAAAGGATATTTCACTGGTCATGCGGTTACAGGCACTGTGGCCCTTTCAGTAGGGGAAGCTAAACCCATATTATCCATGGATGCTTTAGGATGACAAAGCTACATAGCCCACATAAAGGTTTTAAATGTATGCTAAACCCGAATTCCCTTTCCTGACACTTATATATATATATGTATGGTTGTATGCAATATGGATTGTTTTACTTTCTTTTATAAATGGCATTATCTTATCCTTATCCTGAGTTCATGCTAATCTATCTACTGGCAATTGTATACCCATGCTATGATGGAACCGGCTATTCAACTTCTTCTATCTAGCACGCAGAGTAGGTATTATCATTTGGGCTGAAGTGGTGAGCTTCCATCCTTTTGGAAGGCTCCATTTCATGTTATGGACTTCTTTGGATATTTTTATTTTATCATGGACATTGGTTTTGTTTATGGTTGGGGGCATGTCCCAACCGAATATTCTTACTCTTTTGGATATAGGCTTTGTGGTACTTTTGGTGGTTAGTATGGGAGGGATCGGTATTGGTGTCGACCTTTGCATTGGAATTAGTTAGGAGGCTGGCATCATTAGACATGATTTCTCACTGTTCTATTGTATTACATTTTGGGATTGATTATCATATTATGTTTTAGTATTTTCTTTGGTTATGGCATGGTTTATGGCCTTTGGTTTGGATTGGTATAGTTGGATAGTTGATTTGGTATGATTAGACTCAATTGGGTCAGTCATGGTTTTGACCCTATCCCAGAGTCTTCATGGGAGCATTCACGCTATTTTGTTATATACTCAAAATTCAGCCCATCTAAGGCTGGATATAGGTGGTTAGGTTGGGTAACAAGGGACAGTCCCCGGTTGTGGTTGGACTTGGGATACCTATTACTTCTAGGCCCTGGTTAGGGTCGTGATAGTGATGGTATGAGTTAGGCTAAGGAGTCGTATGTTGGACAAAATATGGTGTCCAATTTTATAATCAAGATACGAGTATGGGGTACCACTCGTATGATGTGGATACGAGTTGAGGGGTCCAATTGTACCTTTCTACGTCCTTTTGACAGTTTAAATTGGGGGTATATTGGATAGTTCCCCTAGTAACTCCTTTTGACTCCATGACATAAAACATATTTGGAGGCTTCCTTAACCTATTATTCACAATCAAACACTTTCTAAACACTCTCAAATCTCTCCTAAGTTGTTGGTTTAAGAAAGGCTAGGGTTTTCTTCCAGGCAATCAATTAAGGCTCTAAAAGGGTGGTTTCTCTCCATCTTCCTTGTTTTCTAAGGCATGTTACTCCTCCCTTATTGTTAGTTCAACTAAAATCATGTTTTAGTGAATGATTTTCACGGTATTATTGTGATAATGTTTGGTTTTTGAAATATATGTTGGGGGTTTTGGTTGTTCTTGATTGGATAATGTTTTTCCATGTTTTTCTTATGGTTTTCATGTTATAATTATAGTTTGAGCATGTGGTTGCAAGGGAATGGTCAATTGATGCATGGATTTTGGTTTTAGAAATCATATGCCCTCAACATATTTGTTAAAATGCTTATAAGAATGCTTTTGTCACATAGTTTGACTATTTTTGAAATATTGCATTGCATAATATGCTAATAGAACTTGAATTGGTTTGGTTGGTTTAAATGGTTTGGAATGTCCTTGATGGCCATGGTTTTGGTTTAATTGGAAATCTTGTGGGGTAAATGGGAATCCCCTAAGACTTAGTTAATGACATTGCTTGCAAGATTTAGTTGGTATGACGACACCACTTCACAATGCCTTGATAATTGTCTCTTCAAATTAGTGGTTTGGTTATGTGCTAAATGTTTTAGTTGGGAAATAATGACGGGTTGTAATAGCTAACTGTGAAGGTGTGAGTCGGATGGACGAACAATGGAAACTCATGTTTGCCAACAGAGGGGTTGGTTACGATGACCTCATGCTTGTAGGGTACACGGAAATCCCTAAGTTATACTTGTATATATGTATCATGGAGGAAAAAAGGTACACGGGAATCCCCGATCCTATGATATCTACAGTTTGTATGGCTACACGAACTGGATCCCATTTAGGGTGTAAAACTGGACCCATATAGCTCATGATTGGATTATAATGCTAAAGCTACACAACCCAAGCTAAGGTTTTAAATGCATGCTAAACTCGATTCCTTTTCCCGATACGGTATAGATATATATATGTTTGTGATTGCATATGACTATTACTTTGATTTTGAGTAATAACATTATTTTATCCGTGCTCTTGAGTACATGATAGCATTTACCTGCTAACCCATCTTTGGGCACCGTGTCCCCATGCAATTTAGGAATCGACTATACTACTCCTCCTTCTCAGTGATTTGGATTCGGGGATAACTTTTCTTGGACTAAAGTGGTAAGCTTCCATACTATGGAAGACTCCATTTTATGCTATGGATTTCTTTTCATACTTTTATTTATTTCTTGGACTTTGGTTTTGGCTATGGTTGGGGGCATGTCCCAGCCGAATGTTCTTGATTTTAGTTGGATGCTTTGTGCAACTATTATGGGCATGAGCGGTGTCGGTATTGGTTTCATCCTTGGCATTAGTATTGGTGTTGGGGCTGACACGGGTTGGATGCTTAGTTAGATGTTAGGATAGTTATGGTTATGAATTTTAATAGATGTCTTTCCATTTTAATTGTTCTATCTTGTTATATTTTCAGAATTCATCCGATATAGGTTGTAGGGTGATTATGGTTGGTCTTTAGGGTTGTCTTTGATATTGATTGGGCTTGAGGTATCTGACACGACTCAGCCCTGGTATCGGTTGTGTCACATGGGTTGATTTTTGAAGCACCCTAAGTTTTGACCCTTAGAAACTTTCATAGTTTTTGAACTCTCTGGGAACCATACAACTCAAGCATACAAGTCTTATGTTGAGCAAATAGCTTAGGATCCTAAGTCATATGATAAACAGCGTGTTTTAGTTTATTTTCTGTCCAAGGTATGACAAGTATCCATACGAGTCATATGGAGATGGTATGAGAGAATAGGGCCAATCGTCCGTTAAAAATTATGACTTCTTGATCATGTATTGCCTAGGGTATGACTATAGGGTACCAATTATATGATGTTGATATGAGTTAGGCCATGAAGTCGAATGTTGGAAAGAATTCTAGTCCAACTATCTGCCTAGGGTATGAGTTAGGGGTACTACTCATATGATTAGATACGGGTGAGGGGTCTAAACTGTACCCACCTGCGTTATTTTACCAGCTTTTAAGTTGAAGGTATTCTAAAAATTTCCCACCCTAAACCCTTAAGACCCCACATCCTATAACACCTTTTGGCCTCTCATTACTCACTTTAGAAGATTAAAAACACTTTTTAAACTCTCTCAAACAACCTCTCAAGAAGATTGGGCTAGGGTTTCTTCAAGGTGGTTATCTAGAGGCTTAAGGATCAAAATCTATCCATGAATCTTCATAACCCAGGCATGTTACTCCTCCCTCATTGTTAGTTCAACTAAAACCATGTTGTAATGAATGGTTTTCATGGTATTATTATGGTAATGTTTGGGTTTTGAAATATATGTTGGAGGTTTTGGTTGTTCTTTGTTGGATAATGTTTTTCCATGCTTTTCTTATTGGTTTCATGTTATAATGGGGGTTTGAACATGGGGTTGCATGGGAATGTTCAATTGATACTTGGGTTTGGTTTTGGAAACTATATGCCCTTAACATGTTTGTTAAAATGCCTATGAGAGTGGTTTTGTCACATAGCTTGACTATTATTTAAAAACTTGCATTGCATAATATGGTAATAGGACCTAAATTGGTTTAAATGGTTTTTAAATGATTTTCGGAAAGGCCTTGTTAGTCATGGCTTTGGTTAAAGATGGTTTTGAAAACCTTATGGGGTACAATGGAATCCCCTAAGTGAGTAATCTATGAAAACCTTGTGGGGTACACGGTAATCCCCCAAGTGATTTTAATAATGGAGTTTTGGGTACGTGAGAATCCCCTAAGACTTGGCTAATGACATTCATTGCAATCTATAGTCGATATAATGATACCACATTATAATGCCTTAATAACTGACTCCTAGAATTAGTGGTTTGGTTATGTGTTAAATGTTTTAATTGGGCAATAATGAGGGTTGTGATAGCTAGCCATAAAGGTATGAGTCCCGAAAGGTTAAAACTGGAAACTCATGTTTGTTAGTATGAGGATTGGTCTTGATGACTATGTACTTGTGGGTACAGTAGAATCCCCCAAGTATATACTCATATATGTATCATAGAGCGTCAAGGGTACAAGGGAATCCATGGTCATTTATGGTATCTCCAGTTCGTGAAACTACACACACTGGGGCCTGTTTAGGGGTTAACACTGGACCTATATATCCCGTAGGTGGATTATAACGATGAAACTACAAAACCCAAGATAAAGTTTTAATGCATGCTAACCTGGTTCCCTTTCCCAACATGATATATATGTGTGTGTGTGTGTGATTGCATATGGTTATTTACTTTGATTTTGAATAATGATATTATTTTATCCTTACTCTTAAGTACATGCTAGCATTCACCCGCTAACCTATCTTTGGGCGTTGTATCCCCACACGATGTAGGAACTGGTCATACTATCACACCTTTTGCTCTGTGACTTAGTGATTTGGGGATAGCTTGAGTCAGACTGAAGTGGTGAGCTTTCATTCTTCGAAAGACCCATTTTATTTTATGGTTTATTTTATGATTTTACTATTCTCTTGACATTTTTTTAGATATGGTCGGGGGCATGTTACAACTAGATATTCTTGGACATTAGCTAGAAGCTTTGTATGGACAATTACAGAATTGGATATATTACAGTTTGGTTTGGTTTGGTTTAGGCGGTATAACTTGGTTGGGTTGGTCACGGTTGTAGACTTATCCCAAAGTCATTGAAATTTTAATACTCTATCTTGTTTTATGTTTGGAATTCATCCAACATGAGTTGTGTATTGGTTGGTTCTATCTTGTATATTGGACTTGAGATGCTCAACACAGCGAGGCCCTAGTTTGAGCCATATCAGATTGGTATCAGAGCTTAGGTTTTGGCATCATGGGGTATCCACAAAGCCATGTTGAGTAGAGTCTTTTTATGGGTGTGTAGTGTGCCACACTTATAAGGGAGAGGCTATGAGGCATCTACAAATGTTTCACTTTCTTGTTGTTCTATTTTCGGGCTACAGAGTATAGGGTCTTGAACCCTCCCCTAAATTTTTTTTTTTGCTTTTTAGATCATGCCCTTCCGATGATCTAAAGTTTATGGGAACTTACCTATCCCACTCGAGGATGATGTGGATAGATCTCAACCAACTCATAGGGTATAGACCTGATCAGGGGTCGTTGCTTCTGATTCCCCGTGGAGTTCCTCTTAACTCCACTTAGCCTACTCCAAAAGGTAATACTCATGCTCAATTACCCCAAGGAGTTATTACTAATTCCTAGTGTCGGCGTTCTATTTAAGTGATCACCCAGATAGCGACATCTTTGTCACGATAGTCTATTAGTGGGATAAAGAATAAGGCAAGGTCGAGAAATAGGTGAAGTAAGAAGTCCCAATATTCAGACTAGGGGAAGGATCAGAGAAATAGTAGTAGAAGTTGTGGATAGTGTTTTGAGCAAGGAATCCAGGAAGTTCCCAGGTGGTTCTCAGTGTCCCTTATCCTCAGTTTTTTAGTGATTATTGTTTTTGGGTTGGTGAAGCTCAGTTAGCCCCACCTTATACTCCCTATCGATTTTGTGGTTTGTTGCACCATGGTTATTATTATAAGGAAAGGAATCGGTGTTTTAGTTATGGTCAATTGGCTCACATGCAGAGGGAGTGTCCCTTGAGGACCACTGGGCAAAATAAGATCTCGGTTGCCACCTCCTTAACTCTTGCACCTAGGGGTGCTGTTTGAGGCTTAGGCATTAGTCGAGATCGTCCTTATGATCTTACTACCCAACAGGAGTCTGAGAAATCGCCTGATATCATTATTGGTATGCTAAAACTCTTTTCCCATAATGTGTATTGTTTACTTGATCTGGGGTTCACTCTCTCTTATGTGGCCTCTCTCTTATGTGACCTCATTTGTGGCTATGCATTTTGGTTTTGGTCTTGAGTGCATTTTAATCCTGTCTCTGTGTCTACCCAGTAGGTGACTCTGTGATTACTAGAAAAGTCTATAGAGGGTGCATGGTATCTATTGATAGTAAATAAACTGTGGTGGATCTATTTAAATTAGATATGGTGGATTTCAAATTAATATTGGGTATGAATTGGTTGCACTTATGCTACCTATCTCAAGACTGTCGAACCCATAAGGTTGTATTTAAACTCCAAATAAGCTGATTATTGAATGTAGGGGGAGAGGGTCCCTAGTTCCTAAGGAGAGGTTCATATCATATTTGAGAGCTCAAAAATTAATTTCCAAGGGGTGTCTCTATCACCTGGTCTGGGTTAAGGTTTCTAACTCGGAGGTTTTTTCTTTGAATTTTGTCCTGATGGTGAATAAATCTCTTAAGGTCTTCCCTAATGACCTTACTGGTGTTCCTCCCGATAGGGAGATTGAGTTTAGGATTGATCTCGTTTTGAACACTTATCCTATTTCTATTCCCCCATATAGAATGGCCCTAGCTGAGTTGAAGGAGCTTAAGGAAAAGCTAAAGGATCTTTTAGATAAGGGTTTCATCCTTCCTAGTGTGTTCCCATGGGGTTCATTCATTCTTTTGTGCATAAGGGGAATGGTTTCCTCCACATATGTATAGGTTACTGGCGGGTGGATAAGGAATTCGGGGTGACCTCCTTGTGGGGTAGACTATATATATATTTTGTATCGGGTACTCGATAGGTAGTGCATGATGGCTTATAGACACTAAGTTTATATTTGTAAGGGTAGATTGGTAGGCCTATAAGGTGTGCGAAAGAAATGAGGTTAATGACTTAGGGAATACATGGGTGGGGAAAGATAAGATATAAAGGCCGGAGGTAATGATGGATTGGGGCTAAGTTATTGAATGGGTTAAGGCATGGGGTTTGTGAGGCTATGCTAGACTCCAGGTAGAATCTATATAGATGAGGTTTTAAGTATAAAAGAGCCAAGTTTCCCTAGTACATGTTTGTAGTGATACTTCTTAGAGAGGAGTGTTGTGCTTATAGGTGTAGTAAGGTGATGATCGAAGGGCTAATCTTAAATTATCTTCTAGCGTTGGACTTCAAGGGAAATTTGGGGTGAATTTACTCCTATTCTAGTGATTCTCTCCTATTTCAATTAAGAGGGCATTCTACTAGTGTTGCACGCATTCTAATAGTGCTTATGCCTAAGGTTTGTATTCTATGTGTCACGTATGTCAATACTCCAGCCCCTGAGTCAAAGGCATTAATGGTCTTCTGAAATCTGAACTTCCAAGTTTTCAAAATCTATTCCATGATACCCATGAAACATATATTCATGTCTCGTGTCATGCCTGGTTCTAAGAAACAGTAGTTTCAAGCAACAATCCTCGCTTTGTTCCTTGAATATGAATCTCGGCTTTACGTTACACTACCTATGAGATATGCAGTCGTGTTTCTTCTAGTGCCCAGTCCTAAGGACTCGTACTATGGTGTGTTTTTGTCGGAGTAATCCTTCATTTATAACCTAAGTGGTTTCTTTGGGGTACCTCGTGCCTATTATACTGTGTCTCATTTTGCAGGTCTCGCCTTGGGTAGTACGACAGATAGGAATTGTAATTGGGAAGTAACCCCCTTCCTTCTTGATATTTATACTCTAGTTCCCAAGTGACCCTTCTTATGTTAGGATAGTATACCCTTAGAAGCGTTGTGATGTGTTAGATGAGAGAGTAGATGTCCTTTATTATGAAATCCTGGGGTGACTACTAGAGATAAGGCTATGAGTGTAGATAGAAAAATGAGATGAATGTTGTAATATGAAATAGTTGCGGTGGGGAGGCATAGTGAAAACCTTTGAGATAGTGATTAAGGGTGTTAGTTTTGGTGAGGAAATCCATATACTGGGTATATTAAAGATAGTCTGGAGCGTAATGATTGACAAATTCCCAACAATTATATTATGAGGCTGTAGCTCCTTGATTATAGTGATAGATGGGGTAGCATTGTTAGGGCGGTGTAAAGTATAGGGTCCAATGGATTTCGCTAGAACCTTTAACTCAAAGTTAGTCTTTAACATGTGATGGATATGTGGCTATACTCAGACCTCGTAGTTAAGTGTTTGCAGGGAGGGAGTTGGGAGGTTGAAATGTAGAGGTGTTGTCTTCATAGTTGAAAGCTTGGTGGAGAGTGTAGACGTATTTCAGGGATATTATATGCATTGGTTAGGGATGAAGAAGCTCTGTGGGGAGTTGGAGGGGACATGGAGTCCAACTACCCATTTTTGCTCTCCATTCCAGATAACGTGTCTAAAGTAGGCGTTCTTCATCAGATCTTTGTTTTCTAACTTAGTTAAAGGAAATATTGATTTCCTTGTATCCTTGTTTTCTAACCTGGTTAAAATTCAGAGTAGGGGTGTTTGGGGTTTAAATTGTGATAGTCTTGAGTCGTTCCATCATTCAAGGAAGAATGATCCAAGTGGGGGAGAATTGAAACACCCTGAGTTTTGACCCTTAGAACCTTCCTGAGGTTTTGAACTCTTTGGGAACCATACGACTCAAGCATAAGTCTTATGTTATGATAATGACTTAGGATCCTAAGTCATTTGATAAAAAGTGTGCGCTAGGTTATTTCCGTCCAAGGTATGACAAGACTCCATATGAATCGTATGGATATGTTAAACAGTGTGCATTCTTGATCATGTACTGCCTAGGGTATGACTATTGGGTACCAATCGTATGATGTTGATATAAGTTAGGCCATGAAGCCGTATGTTGGACAAAAATTGTAGTACAACCTTCTGCCTAGGGTGCGAGTTATGGGTACTACTCGTATGATTGGATAGGGTGAGAGATCCAAACCATACCCACCTGCATTATTTTTACAACTTTTAAGATTAGGGTATTGTAGACATTTCCCGCCCCAAACTCTTGAGACCCCACATTTTATAATACCTTTTATCCTCTCATTACTCACTTTAGAAGTTAAAAACACTCTTTAAACTCTCTCTAACAACCTCTCAAGAAAATTGGGCTATGGTTTCATCAAGGTGGTCATCTAGAGGCTTAAGGATCAAAATATCTCCGTTAATCTTTGTAACCCAAGCATGTTACTCCTCCCACATTATTATTTCAACTAAAAGCATGTTTTAATGAATGGTTTTCATGGTATTATTGTTTTAATGTTTGGGTTTTGAAATATACGATGGGGGTATTGGTTGTTCTTTGTTGAATAATTATTTCCTCTGTTTTTCTTATGGTTTTCATGTTATAATGGGGGTTTGAACATGTGGTTTCATGGGAATGGTCAATTGATACTTGGTTTTGGTTTTGGATACTATATGCCCTCAACATATTTATTAAAATGCCTATGAGAATGACTTTATAACATAGCTTGACTATTATTGAAAACTTTGCATTGCATAATATGGTAATGGGAACTAAATTAGTTTAAATGGTTTTTAAATGATTTTTTGAAAGGCCTTCATTGCCATGGCTTTGGTTATAGATGGTTTTGAAAACCTTATGGGGTACAATGGAATCCCCTAAGTAAGTAGTCTATGAAAACCTTATTTGGGACACAGGAACCCCCTAAGTGATTTTAATAATGTAGTTTTAGGTACATAGGAATCCCCTATACTTGGCTAATGATATTGATCGCATGCTATAGTCGGTATAAAGATACCACATTATAATGCCTTAACAACAGACTCCTGGAATTGGTGGTTTGGTTATGTGTTAAATGTTTTAATTGGGCAATAATGAGGTTGTGATAGCTAGCCATAAAAGTGTGAGTCTAAAAGGTTGACACTGGAAACTCATGTTTGCCGACATAAGGATAATCCCTGTTAACGCTCAACCTACACGTCAATTTAAGTGCAAGTCGGTCGTCGTCAATATATTTACCCAACTTTGGAGTCGGGGTCGAATCTATGAGGAACAATGTGAGTGGCGATCAAATTAATTCAAAATGATAGATACAAGTTAAATTCAAACAAATGGTACAAAAAGATAAAATGGGGAATAGGTTCCTACAATAATGTTTCTTTTTGGGTTTTTCTAGTATAAATTTGAGGCTACGAATAATCAGAGTCTTAATAATTATGCACGATCTCGGGATTATGCATTACTAAGGGAGTGACATGCGGGAGTTAGTAATCAACATCAATTTAGTAAATCAAATATGGGTAAGCTTGGTTATAGATTTTAATGCAAGTATTTTGACAAAACACCAAACTTTCATCCATTGATTATTTTGAATACTTGATAGGTGTGTTCAACAATTGGTAACCACAACCTCAATCTAGGCATCCCTATTTCTAAGATGATATCCATGTCATAGTAAACCTCACATTCACCCTTATGTCTAAGATAGTGAAAATTTATCAAACTACACACATAATTGTCTATCATTGCTTTGATCTCCACATCCCTCTTTTGAGGAAGATATGGATTCCTATACTTTACCCAAAACCCTTCTTTCGAAGATGGCCTTGAACTTTCTAGAGCTTGAAACTTTCACTCATCAAACCCATGTAGGTATTTGGAGCTTTCACCCATAAAATCCCAACCAAAATAACATAGCAATGATAAAACCCATAAACATGAAATAACAAATAGATGCTAACAATAATAACCTGCACACACTTAATCCCCTATTCACACATAAACCCAAGAGGCAGATTTAGCTACGCATAAGATGAATAAGCATTACCCATAATCTTCATTGAAATAAATTGTTGAAGAATTAAGTGAATGTTACTTCAAACTTGGCTCTCCCACAATATCAACAATAGAAGTGAGCAAATCTTCCACTTAGAGAGTCTTCAATTTATTCTTCACCCAAAATTTATATAATATTTTTTTTTTCCAAAAATGGAGGCTATGAAGTCTAGAGCTAAAACCTAAGAGATTGGGGAAGAAGGGATTGTTCCATGATAGGATTTGAGTCCTTTTGTCAAAATTGGGATCAGCCATGTGCAATTCCAATTTCGCCCTTAGACTAAACTCTTCTGCTAAGCCGCGATCATGGTTTACCTCTACAACCGCGATCAATCAACCATCCTTGATTGTCGCGACTGCGGTCAGCGGACCGCAACCCCAGTTGTTGAGGCTCTTCTTTTGTAGGTATTCAATTGAACTCTGTTTCTTTTTTTTTGATCAATTTGAGATCCAATCCATATCTTTCCATCCCTTCAACTCTATGCCAGTAAGGAGTAGATATTAGTGCATTTAATCATAATTATGTCTCATTTATTCATCCAAAACAAGGTAATGCGTATGAATGTTGAGTGCGAATAAGTGATAAAATCACCACTCATCAACCCCCCATGTAAATATGTGTACCTATGTATCAAAGAGAGCGAAAGGTACAAGGGAATCCCTATCCACCTCTGGTATCTCCAGTTCGTGCGGCTATATACATTGGGGCCTGTTCAGAGGGTAATGTGTACCCATATAACCTATGTTTGGATTATGATGGTAAAGCTACACAACCCAGGTTGAAGTTTTAAATGCATGCTAAACCCGATTCCCTTTCCCAATAGGATATATATATATATATATATACATATATATATATAATTGTATATGGTTATTTACTTTGATTTTGAATAATGGCATTATTTTATCCTTACTCATGAGTAGATGGTAGTGTTCACCCACTAACCCATCTCCGGCCATTGTATACCTACGTGATGCAGGAATCGGCCATACTATCACACCTCCTTCTCAGTGACTCAGTGATTTATGGATAGCTTGAGTCAGACTAAAGTAGTGAGCTTTCATTCTTTGGAAGGCCCATTTTATGTTATGGTCTATTTTATGCTTTTACTATGCTCTTGACATTTGTTTTTGGCTATGGTCGGGGGCATGTCCGGACTATGTATTCTTGAACATTGTTTAGAGGCTTTGAATGGACAACTGTGGACTTAGGTATATTATGGTTTGGTTTGATTTAGAGGGTCTGACTAGGTTTGGTTCGTCATGCTTCTAGAATTATCCCAAAGTCATTGAAATATTAATACTTTATCTTATTATATGTTCAGAATTCATCCGACACGAGTTGTCTATTGTTTGGTTAGATTGGGTATAGGGATAGTCTCTGGTCCTGGTCGGACTTGATATGCCCGTCACGATGAGGCCCTGGTTTGAGTTGTGTCATTTTTGCACAGTCTTTTGTAGCTTGAGGGAGGAGCATAGTCACTAGTTTAAGCATCTGAATCTGGAAGGTATTTCAGTGACTAAGTACTAGACTCAATTTAACACCTTGTCCCTCTATGTTATGGTGATCTTTCCAGACGTGGTTGAGATGATCATGAGTTTCGTGAGAGCATTGACCGTTAGGATTAAAGAGGTTGTATTTTCTATAGACTAATCTGCGGCTTCTCTTCTGAGGGTGGTTGATCCATAAAGAAGTTTGAGTTGATCTACCATGAGGAGCATAGGGTTCTGAGGGATAAGAGGTCCGACACTTAAGGTATGTTTATTGTATATCATCTATAGGTGGAGGTTCATTTAGGTGAGATATTCATCCTTATCATAGTATACCAATTTAGGAAGCCATACAGGTATCAAGGGATGGTTATTCATGTCATGGGTCTTACGGTTTAAGATAGGCTCTACAAGATTCATCTCATCGGGTTTCAAGATGTGGTAGCCATGTCGAGCATTTAGGACATCCTCAACATTTGATGGCTCCTAGGTCCTACTATGAGTGCAGTAGGTTAGATCATCTCTGTAGAGATTATCCAGTACACAGATGAAAGGGCCTACAGTATTGTGTTCAGGCCTCAACTAGAGAGGCTTCACTAGGGTCGGGGGATATATCAAGTATGTTGTTGAATTCTAGAGGATACACATATACCGAGTGAAATATCGTTAAGGATAATGTCACAAGTACGACTTTAGTTACAAGATTTTGTGATTCCGAATATTCTAATAATTGTTGAATTTTATTACTTAATACACACATAATTTTTTATAATTTTAATCATTCTAATGGAACTATAAAAATTAATGTGAGACACATGTGCAACACACAAATCCAGAAACTTGTATACTAAAATGTATTGAGGACATCAAAAAGTCTATATAATCGGAATAGAATGTGTCAAAATGTCGCAAAGTCACTAGTATTTATTTAGTTCTGAGATTTTAAAAATCGATTTCATTTTCAACCATTGCACTAATGAAAAATTTAGTCAAAACAACTTCACAAAAAATTTCAATTCTAGAAGAAATCACATTAAATCTTAAATTGCTATTATTTGATTTGTTTCTAAAATATAATGAATTGGGACTAAAGACTAAAAGTTCACATTACAATATAAATATGATTGGTGGTAACCTTTGCTTCGTTTCTCAACGTCACTGTTATTACAATAATTATTATATATCAAATACTAATTTGCCCCAACACAAACCTAATTTCTGGTTAAGTTGGGGTAAGTTAGTTTTTTTTAAAATTCTTTATTTCTATGAAATTTTATTTTGTAGAATTATTCAACTACATATAAGGCTACTTAAATTTGTTTATTCTCGTTTGATGATGTTATACATCGACTTTCTATTTTGATAATGTTGAAATCTGTGAATGCTAGAAAAATGTAAGTAAATTGTGTCAGTCATGTCTAATATAGAATGAATTCTCATTTGATGGTTTGGTGAATTTTTGTTTAAATAAATACAGATATGAAAAATATTGTCTTTCCTTTATAAATGTTTAACATTATTGGTTAGTTTTATGCAGCATACTCGTGTCTTAGGGACAAAATTACTCCGCTTTCCAATTTTAATATTTTTATGATCTTTCCTAGTTTTTGAAACAATAAAGTACAAATCTAGGTGACAATGAATTGATACGAGCATTTAATCTAAAAACTTATTCCATACGTGTAAGTCAATTATTGAGTATAACACAAATTAAATTTTGAAATAGTTTTAACTATTATCTCCATGTTTGTTCGATTTGTTTTTAGTTATTTTGATACTTTAAGTTAAGATATCAAATATTAGATATCACAATTTATCTTAATTGTAATGCTTATTGAGTAAGTGGTTTGGCTTTGAATTTCAACTTATAGTTACATTGAGCTTTACTAAAGGCTAAAGTATTACTATTTCAAGATGATTTCAACTAGCTGAATCTTCATACATTTTATCAATAAGCATATATTTAATTTTGTGAGATTTTCATACTTTTTACTAACTACTTTTTGGAAACGTGTGCTGCACGTATTATCCAATGTTAGTTGCATCATACAAAATATCTTTAAATAGGGAGCAGAATAAATAGCTTTGCTTTAGCAGTTTTCTTTCTTTAATGTCACACCCCTATTTTTACCGCATCCAACCCAGCTAGGGAGTTGGTTTTAGAGAAAATGAGTTTTTCCAATTAAAGTGATGTTTTGAAAAGGGATTATTTATTTTACAGAGTCGCTACTTGGAATTGAGTTTGGGTGTTCCAAGTCACCTTTTTTAATCCCTAGTCAAAAGGAAATGAATCTTTATTGGCCTGCAAAAATAGAAGACCGGGTAAGGAATTCTATTGATTGAGAAAAAGGTTTGGGGCACCCCTCGAGTCTTGTGGTTCTAGAACGGTCGCTTTAATGACTTAGGTTTGGCTTAAATTAATCTCTTGGATATATGATATTTGTTAAGCCTTCGTAGCAACATATGCTTCCACTATACCTCTCACACTTTGATTTTCACCTCCCTCTCTAAACGTCATAGCAGTAGCTATGGCAAATGGGATTATACCGCTAGATGTTTTCATGCTATAATGAATAGTGAATTTTTCATATTTCGATTCTTTTGGGTACCCATACTTGAATAGTAGATATAATATCATATTAAGTATCATATTAATGTCTTTACACCTTACTAAATCATCCTGAAGTTTGGCACAAGCAATTCTAAGCTCAGGATGGGGATCTATATAATATGTTTTCTTTATATATTGTGGAAAGACTAAAGTATTAATGCCAGTTGTATAAGATCTTTTCATTCTTATCTTAGATCTTTTCATTATTGTTTTAGATCTTTTCATAAGTGTAAACTATAATTATGTCTGCACTTCTTCCATTTATATAATTCATTCCTAAACTTATTTAATCTAATTATATAGGCCTCATTTTCGGATTTAAAGTAACTTATATCTCGCTTTTATTTATTTAATTTTAATTATCTGATTATATTAATGTATGGTTTACCGATAGCAGTACTTTTCGATAATACCACAAGTTTTGATACACTTCTCATGCCTTTGAGGCATTTATGGATCGCTCCCATTTTCTCCAAGTCTAAGCAAGATTCTAACATGTTAAAAAAATTTATCTGTCCCGATTAGATTGGCTTCAAATGGTATGTTTATTATATTATAACGAATGATCGATAGTAGTGCTTCTCGACTTCATCGTTAACTTTCTCTTGTATATCAAACTCTTAATTTTCTAAAGATCAAGAAATTAAACTAATTCTTTTAAGGGGATCTTTCAAAAATAGCTACATTTTGCTAGAAAACTCATCTTTCATAGCCATATTTTACATAATTATCATTTATAGCTATTGTATTCAATTTACGCCCGTTGTATTCGATTTTATCAATAGTCTATATTCATATAAAATATAAATACAATACCATTTAGCTGTTGTATTCGATTCACAGACGTTGTATTCACTTTTACTTAGTGGTCTGTATTCATAAAAATATAAATACACTACATATTTAGTCTTGTCAAAAATACTACCATTTTTTTATTTTTATTTTTTTTATATTTCTTCATTTTCGTATTTTCCTCGATTTTTCTTCTTCTTTTTTCTAATTTTTCCTATTTTTATTTTTTTTATTTTTTTATATATTTTTTTCTCTCTTCTATCTCTCTTTCTTTTTTTTCTTTTTTTTTGTTTTCTTTTTTGTACTTATTTTCTTTGTCATTTTCTTGTTCTCTTTTATATTTTTTGTATTTTTATAAAATATAACTACTCGAGCAAAAGTCATTGATGATAACGTAAATATCATAATTATTTATCTATTTGTAATCACACCGTCATTTATATTTTTTTATTCATTGATACAACTATATTTGTATTTGTATTTTAAAGTTCGCGCTTGTATTTGTATTTTGTAGTTCACGTTTAGATTTGTATTTTATAGTTCGCACTTGTATTAGTATTTGTTAGTTCACACCATCATTTATATTTTATATAATTTGCACTTGTATTTTAAAAAATTGTTTTGTATTTGTATTTTATAACTGAATGTATATTATATTGGATTATATTTGTATTATGATTTTATTGTGTTTGTATATTTAGATTATATTTGTATTCTATTTCTGTCGATGTCTTTTTATTTTTAAAAAATTATTTTATATTTGTAAGTTGATTGCATATTGTATTTAGCCGTGATTATGTACAATTTATCATTTGTATTTATATACAAACAAGTAAATGCATTAATTATATTTTCTTGATTCTAAAATATATAAATATGCAATGTATCATTTGATACAAATGTACCGTTTTGTATTTGCATGTCAAAATTATTATTCGTATTTGTAAATAAATAAATATCACTTGATACAAATATAATTACAAACAAATTAAACCAACGATTTTAAAAATACAAATACATATTGTATTTTTATAAAAATTTAAATTTTATTTATTTGTATCAATAAATACAACTCGTATAAATAAATACAAACAAATATTCGTAAAAAGAAAATCAATCATTCCTTTTCAATAATTAAAAAATATAAATGAAAGTTTACACTTGTATCTATATGTTATAATTTGCATTTGTATTTGTATTTTATAGTTTTCACTTGTATTTATATGTTATAATTCACCTTTGTATTTATATTTTATAGTTCGCACTTGTATTTATGTTTGCTAATTTGCATAAATGAAAAGAAGAAATAAAATAAAAAAAAAAATAAAAAAAAGTAGAAAAATGTGAGAAAAATACAAAAAAGAAGGAGAGTAATAAAAAATAGAGAAAAAATAAAAGAGAAAAAAATACAAGGATAAAAAATAAAAGGAAAAGAAGAAAAAGAACAAAAAAGACAAAATGAAAAAAGACAACGGAAAAGAAAAAAATTGAAAAAAGAAAGAAGAAAGAGAAAATAAAAAAGGAAAAGAAAAAATGAAGAAAAAAATGAAAAAGGAAAAAAAAGAGTAATAGAAAATAGAGAAAAAAATTTAAAAAAGGAGAAAAAATAAAAAAAAA